>NC_091952.1:188211316-188428816 GCF_031021105.1 Erythrolamprus reginae | reverse complement strand
TTACAAAACCCTGGGGCACATTGAGCGGGGCGGGGCGGGGCGGGGCGGCTAAAAAAAGTTTGGACAAAAAAATTCTCTCTCTTCCTCCCTTTCGCTCTATTTCTCTCTCCCTTCCTTCCTCTTTCTTTCTCTCCATCCCTCTTTCTTTCTCTTCCTTCCTTCCTCTCTTTTTTGCTCTCTTTCTCTCTCCCTCCCTACCTCCCTCTATGTCTTTCTCTCTCTCTCCTTCCCTCCCTCTCTTTCTCTCTCTCTCTTGCTTTCTTTCTCTCTCTTGCTCTCTCTTTCTTCCTTTCTTTCTCTTGTTCTCTTTCTCTCTCTCTTGCTTTCTTTCTCTTGCTTTCTCTCTCTCTTGCTTTCTTTCTCTTTCTGAGCTTCGCGGCACACCTGACCATGTCTCACGGCACACTAGTGTGCCACGGCACACTGGTTGAAAAACACTGCTCTAGTGCACTTGATGAGGTCTGAATTCCTCTTGTATTTTAAAAGCTGGACAGGTGCTCCTAAGAGTGTAGGCTTGACTGTAGAAAAGAAATATTCTATTCTTTAAGTTCTCTCTTATTGAAAAGTGTGTCTGTTTCATTTTATTTTTTCTCTTTTTCTAAATGAAAGGGACATTTTGTCATCCCCCATCCCCCGCCCAGTTCTATCCGTTGAGTTTGTCCTTCAGGTCCCAGACTTTTCTTTCTTTCTGCTGGCTTCAGTTCTTTTAACTGTCTTTTTTATGGAATTTCAGCTCCATTTTTTTTTAAAAAAAAATATCTTTCTAAGCTTAGATTTCCAATTTCATTATAAACCAAGGGACTTAATGTGATCTATCACTTTGATTTGTTTCGTGGGTCCTGTTAGGATAAGTATCTGCTCCATCTACCAGAATGGTATTCACTGAATCGAACATATTGTTCCTCATGACATTTTCTGTACTCTAGATAAGTAAAATACGTCTTCCTCAATACTATGTTGAAGATCATGGCCTCCTACCACAATCTAACTATCCCAGAAGTTAAAATAAAGCTTTCTCTGTTGTGTGTTTGTGTGTGGACACACACCCATATTTGCAAGTCACCTTATATCCTTTAAAAGAATCCTATCTTACCTGTTCCTCTCATCATGTCCTTATCTCAGGTGCACACACGCGCACACACACACAGACCCCCACAGCAACAACTGTTGTTTACTTTGGTCTATCCCTACCTTTAGTCTAAATAGTAGCAGTCCTGGTTCTGCAGGAGGTTTAACTATGCCCACCCTCAAAAGCAATTTGAATCTACACTCACTGGTTCCTCTTCCTACTTAGGTATGAAATTTAATTGTACTGATTGCTACTACAATGGTACCTCTACTTACGAACTTAATTCATTCCATGACCTGGTTCTTAAGTAGAAAAGTTTGTAAGAAGAAGCAGTTTTTCCCATAGGAATCAATGTAAAAGCAAATAATGTGTGTGATTGGGGAAACCACTGGGAGAGTAGAGGCCCTGTTTCCTCCCAGCAGATTCCTAGAGAGGCCCCATGGAGGCTTCTCCCCACCTTTTCTGGCCCTGTTTCCTCCCAGGAGATTCCCAGAGAGGCCCCATGGAGGCCCTTTCTGGTTACAGTCCCGGAGGCTTGGGTTTGTAAGTAGAAATTGGTTCTTGAGAAGAGGCAAAAAAATCTTGAACACCCAGTTCTTATCTAGAAAAGTTCGTAAGTAGAGACGTCTTAGGTAGAGATACCACTGTATTATGTGGTGGGCTTCAGTAGGCAAGCAGACCAACATATATGTAGATGTAGCAGTATTTATTGACTAAAACTGTAACTGAGGAACAGCAGGCAATACCTGTAATTTATACTTTGGGCCCACAGGGTCTTAATTAGTCATAATATTTGAAAACACACACAGAGAGAGACAGAGAGAGAGATATGAATGTTCAAAGCTTCCCTGCAAAACAGTTGGAGTTAACAGTTAGGGTCATCTAAAGGTTAGTTTCACTTTAGCAGGGCTTAATACAACTATATATTCAATGCATAACAGCTACTACCTATTTTCTAGGAAAAAGCTTCTTTGTTGTCTTCCTTCAAACCTCAAAGTGTGAGAAAAATACAGCTCCCACTTCATGTTACTGTTAGCAAATTGAAAAGAAATGAGGTGAGCAAATGAAATATATTCTGTAATGCCACCTTCTGACCTCGAAGCATGTTTCCATTTTGGAGATGGACTATTACACAAGAGAGAAATAAACTCAAACTTTACAATGAAGTTATTCAAAACATAGAAAGCGATTTTAAAAAAAGAATATCCCACTTTTTTAAAAAATCTAAAGGAAAATTAGATTAATCAATGATCACTGAGTTCCACTCCTAATTTTAGATGAACCTCTGATATAAAGAAAGTCCAAGTAATGTGAAACTCATAAAACACTGACTTTTTACAGAGTATAAATAATAGTGACAAAATATGAGACTTAAAGCACAAAGTAAAAATACAACCTTAAGCAATATTTCTAGTTAAATTTGTTACTTAAAATGATGTAATAGCTGATGTTGGTCCCCACTAGCTTTATTGGACAGTTTCCAAGCTTTTATAAATTTAATAGCGACCCAGAAGCCCTGACACACAGTTTCCGCCCTTGGTATTTCAAAAAGAGTAAAAGCTATGCCAATTTTGGTGTGTGTGTGTGTGTGTGTAGTAAGACGGGGATTGGCTTTTGTTATGTATTAAAGAAAGAATATCACTATCATGAAGATATTTACTGTAATGTTATTTTATGATCACCTTGGGAGCCAGGAGGAAGAGCTGCAGACTAGATAAAGGTATCTCAGCTAATAGAAGCAGGGGAGACTTGGGAAGAAGGGAAACCCCCCCCCCCCAGTTTTCGAAATAATAAAAAGGAAAGGATGGGAATCCCAAAGATGCTTTTTCCAGAGGAAACTTAGCTTTCTAGTTTCTTTCTTTTTGTTTCTTTTTTTGTTTCTCATTCAGAGCTGATAGACAAGTATAATCTAACCATGTGCGTGCATGTGTTTTTGTGGATTTTCACAGGTACAGGTATGAAGGTCTTGGCATAGTTGGAGAGCTCTCTGAAACTCACAGCTTCCTTTTTGCCTCTCGGCCCAACCCAGGGCTATTTCCAAGGCAGTTAATTTGTTCATAGCCAACAAACTATATTCTGTATGTGTCACATGTTTTTGCAGAATTTGAAATTAAGGGAGACTAGGGTAGATCTATTTCGGCCTTGTTCTGGCCTCATCAGCTAGCCGTACCCTCTCACAGGGATATGTTCAATATACCAGGGTGATCCGACAGAAAAAAACATATAACCCTTCCCTGGTACAAAGCTGAAGGGATCAGATCCTGTAGCCTAGAGGTTAATTCTCTGCCTTACAAGGCAAAGGCTGAAAGTTCAAATCCCTGTGAGAGGGTATGGCTAGCTGTTATATATATGTGTGTGTGTGTGTGTGTGTGTGTGTGTGTGTGTGTTTTGTTTTTTATGTCGGATCACCCTGGTATATATATATATATTAAAAAAACATATAGCCCCTCCCTGGTACAGAACTGGAAGGGATCTGATCTGATAGCTCAACTGCTAATTCTCTGCCTTACAAGGCAGAGTCCACCGGATCGAATCCCAGTAAGGAAGGGTGTGGCTAGCTGATGAGGCCAGAACAAGGCCGAAATGGGACCATCCTAGTCTCCCTTAATTTTAAAAATTCCAGCTAAAAAAACATTTGACATATATATATACACACACACACACACACACACACACACACATATATATATATATATATTCGTAGATTTTCACGGGTATATGTATGTAGATTGTTCTGAGTTCGGGTTTTGCCCTGTGTAATATTTTGCATGTCTATGCGGCATTTCGGTGAAATCACATTCACCATCATCAGGCTGAAGTTCCAAGCTTCGTGTTGCTGTAAATATGGAATGTTTGTAACTGCCATTTCTTCCTTATATATAGTGTTGGGGGTGGAGATTTGGTTTGAATGTAGCAAATAGATTGGGTGACTATGTTTTAGTGATTTGATTGGTTGGTGGAATCACACTTACTTGAAAGATTGATATGGTGATTATTCTGATATGTTTTTTTGTTTAAGGCTGGTTTCCAAATCTCTGGTAGGCGGGATGTATCATCTCTTTTATTCATGCATAGGGGGCGTTTCTCAATCTCTATAGCTTCTCTAGTAATTCTTCTGTATAAATTTTCTGTTTTGGAAAGTAATTTAGTTTTTTCAAAGTCAATTTCGTGCCCTGTTTTTTTAATGTGCTGGACAAGGAAGGAAGTCTTTTCTTCTTTTTTAACTGCATTCTCATGTTCTGCAATGCGTTGGCTCACTCTTCGATTGGTTTGTCCAATGTATGTGGCTGCACATGTTTTGCAAGGGATTTCATAGATTCCTTGGTGTTCTAGTCGGATTTTATCTTTTGGGTTCCTTAGGATGTTTGATATTTTTTGGTTAGTGACAAATGAAGTTTTAATATTATGGTTGTGCAGGATTTTACTAATTTTGTCAGTGGTGCCCTTGATGTAAGGGAGAAGGGTGGTACCATTGTCGTGTTCTTGATCTTGATTTTTTGGGGGGTGTCTCTTTTTTGATTAGGTTTGTGATTGTTTTCCTTTTAGTTTTTCATTTATAATTGCTTCTGTTCTCTGCAAAACTTTAATCTTTAGACAATTCTTTTAAAACTCTTGCTCTTTTGACAACACTATTTTTTCTCTCCACTACCTATGCATATTTATCACATATGATCAGATGGAACTTGAAACTGTAACTATGTCTATGTTCAAGATTTCCCAGATGATATTTTTGTCATCTTGTCTATTTTATAAATATATATATATTTATTTATTTATGATTTGTGATTTGTGATTTGTGATTTGTGATTTGTGATTTGTGATTTGTGATTTATGATTTATGATTTATGATTTATGATTTATTTATTTAATTCTTACAGTTTCAATTTTATTTCTATTCTGACAATTAGTTATGGCTCCATCCTCAATCCTCTTCTATGCTGCCCTGAGTCCTTCGGGATTGGGTGGCATAGAAGTCGAATAAACAAACAAACAAACAAGCAAGCAATTATAGCAGTGGTGAACCAATCACATAGCCAAGATACATACTTGAAGACTGTATTGAGACAAACTGGAATGAGACAAAGTTTTAAATTCTTCAGGATTCTTTCTCAGGTATAACTAGGGCACAAAATATGTTCCAGAGAAGTAGTTACATTATTTTAGGCATCAAGTCTATACTTTAAAGTCAGTCTAAGGCAGAATTTTTAGGCTAAGTGCATTTCTTGGTGAGAGATACTTCACACTCCATATGATATCTATCTGTAATGAAGAAAAATTATTGTTCATGCCAACTATTTTTACTATTGATTAAGAATTCTGATTAAAAATCTCATTTGAACTAAACTTATTATTTATTACTATTATTATTTATTAGATTTGTATGCCGCCCCTCTCCGAAAACTCGGAGCGGCTCACAAACATGTATGGAGGGAAGAGAAAAGAAAAAAGATACAAGGAATAATTTTAAAAGAAATAGTGAAGAAAGAAAGAAAAATTAGAATATATTAAAGAGAAAAGAAAAAGAAGTGACTGCCAATCTTCCAACCATCGCAAGAGTAAATAAACTTAGTGACTCTTAACCCCTCTAAGGTTACAATTATCTCTTTATTCTAGGCAGTTCAAGTGAATATATAGGTTTATTGAATGCTACAGCTCACTACAAGAATCTGAACTACTAATGGTCAAAGTAAATAGGCGGTAGACAAGAATGGAATTCAAAGTGGGCAGGACTAAGAGATTGTTAGGTACAAAGGGACTTGAGATTGATGATGCAGTTAACACCTCCCATGGGTCAGCCTGATCATCTTCTACAATACCTTCTCCAGAAGTCCATTGTTCATTCCAGTTCTGAAAACAGAAGGCTATTAGTAACTATGTTGTGGTTAATGTAATGGATGTCTTCCCCTTGCAGGAAATAGTAGTTTGATTATTTAATCAATTGCTATAGCAGAAAAAAATGATTCAATTCACATTGTAGTCATTTCGTATTTTTCACTTGAAAGGTAATAAAATGTATGAAGCTAGTTACTGGCATATGTAAAATGGCACAATTTCTATTTAGCTTCATTCATTCCATATTTGCTGAGTTTGGAATTTTTGAAATTGAAAACCAGGGTACAAGGAACCTTGGATTGGAAACAAATGGAGACTGAAAGAAATAAATCCAAATTCAAGACTGATGTAAATCAGCCTAACTTCAGTGAACTGAGCAAACTACTCTATTTAATAAACAGGGAACATTTTTGTCGTACTGCCAAATAGCATTTTAACAGGCTAACGGACCTAAATAGACAGATAACTAATCAATGAATATAATTTACTAACAATGTAATTTTTTCCCCATTCTTGGCTTAGAAAAGTTCCAACTAAACTCTCAAGGGAAAAGCAGATCTCTTTCAGCAGAAGTGCTAATACCAGGGCAATGCACCAAGCGGTATCCTAAAACTATGTGGATATCTACTGGATTGCACAGAACAGGGTTATATGGTAACTTCTATCCGGAAAACAATTTTCTGCTGATTTCCACAGGTGTCCCTTTGATGAAGTTTCCATTATCCTGTTAGACTCTCTAGTTCTTAAACTCAAATATACAGGTTGAAATATTTTATTCCACTAATGGAGGAAGCTCTGGAGTCAAAAAATAAAGGAGAGCTGGTAGGCATGCATTTTTCACTATTAGAAAGCCACTAATCACTATGGGCTCATATGTATATATGGTTCCAACTTTGATCCAGAGCTCATCATGAAATATATATCTATGGCCACATTATGTATATATAAGATCATAACCAAATCTATTTAACAACTTAATTCAAAATTTTAAACCAAACATTTATGTATTGATGACAATAACATGTAATACATTGTAATTGGTCCAACAGTCAACCATAGGTTTAGATCGGATTTGGAATTTTTGTCCACATATTAAGTCCTTTCCAAGAACCTGTGATAGACAGAGGTTGTTTTTGAATCATATTAAAAGACATGGTTTCAGGATCTAAGCTGTTCAGAGCTGCCTTTTGCAACTGACTGATGATGAATTTGTCAATGCCAATACTGCAACTCATAAATATGACTCACTTGAATTTTAATCATAGGGATTCTGCAACGGTTGTAAGTGTGCAAAATAGTCATAAATCATTTCTTTTAGTGCCGCTGTAACTTCAAATGGTCACTAAATGAACTATTTTAAGTTAAGAGCTACCTGTATTGCAACACCTCTAAAGAGCTTCAGCAGTCCTGTCTAATTCATTCATCTGAACAGATGTGATATCCTTGTAATAGATCACAAAATACTACAAAATAAGAGGTAGTACAGTCACATGAACAAGATTTAGAAGCAGACTCAGATTCCAGGAGAACATAGTAATTTATTACTGGCCTTAAAAGGATGTCACCTACAGGTAATGGCTCTGGAAGAAAGAAATTTCAAAAACAGGTTGCAATGTGAAATTGATGAACTAGATATATTCAATGCTTCCTTCTCTTTTTCATGCTTAACCCTTTTCTATATTATAAAGCCCATCAGTGCAAAAATAACCCGAATTCTTGCTCAACTATTGATTGATAAATGGGCATTGTTAATAAGGAAACTATCTTTGTATTTTGCATTAATTCTCCTTTCCTTGTTTACAATCAGGTCTCTCCAATAATGGGGATATATTTCCAAGTAGCTGTTGGAAGTCTAACTGTTGAAATAGACTGCAGTTTGTAAAACTTTATGTCACAAAAACTTCCCTTGTTTTTTAAGATACCATAACTGTCTCATTTTTCTATTTTTTTCTATGACATGAAAAATAGAACTCTCTTGTACAACTTAAGTAAACTTGCACAGCGGGGAAACCTCACATTGATCACACATGTTCAAAGTAGGGGTTTTTTATAAAAAAAATCTTAACAGCTATTATGCAACAGAAAATATTTGAGCCATTTTTAATGTGGCCTCCTCTATGATCTGCTATTTTAAGGTAGCCTTGACAAATGTGCTTTGTAGCCTAGAAAAATATAGGTATAAATTCAGTTAAATGAACAGAGAAGGAAAGAGACAAGAGTAGCCAAAAATTAGACCAGTAAGTTCATATAATTTCAGTTAACAAATATGTTATTTAAAATTGCAGATTGTTAATACTTAGAAGATATTTTTAAATATTAGTCATTTAATCCTAACGATACATTAGAATTTCAAGAACTTTTCACTAGAGTTAAATAGTTAATTTTAAGAAAAAGCTGTCACTTAGCACAGTGTTTCCCAACCTTGGCAACTTGAAGATATTTGGACTTCAACTCCCAGAATTCCCCAGCCAGTATTTGCTGGCTGGGGAATTCTGGGAGTTGAATTCCAGATATCTTCAAGTTGCCAAGGTTGGGAAACACTGACTTAGCATACACATCCAGATCCATTCATTCTCTTTTTTTATTTATATTCCAACATCTGGGGCAGATATATCTATATTATATGTCTACTGTATCTATATATTCACTTTCTTTGGAGATGATGCAAACCTTACTCTAGGCTGCAAAAATGGTCAGCAACAGGAATGGGTTAAAATAATTAATTTACATCCTGGGATATGATGAAACATTATGGTGTCAACCAGTATCGAGTCTATCCGATTAGAGGTGAAAGGGTTAAATCAAATCAAATCAAACCTTTATTGTCAATGCACAGTATGCGTACAATGAAATTGGATGAGCCTTCTTATTGCAGCCCCTCCCTCTCAAAACACAGAATAGATAATGAAGAAATAGAGGTGGGTTATGGCTTGCCTTGCTACTGATTCACTTCTTGATGAACTGCACGGGTGTGTGCGCATGTGCAGTGCTAAAAGCCCAGCTTCTGTACATTCTGCACCTTTAAAACCCTAAATGACTTAGGCCCAGACTATTTATGGGACCGCCTCCTCCTTCATACCACACTGTGGCCAGTAAGGGCCCACAGAGTTGAATTGCTGAAATCTCACTCGTGAAGCATCCTCACACAAGATTTTACTTGCTGTGCATGTGCAGAAGCCAAATCTTATGTAGGGGCGCATCGGGGGCATCGGGAGAACCTGACTGCACCAGCTGCTGCCCCCCACTGTGCAACCACAGCGGTGCTCAGTTTCTGTTTTCCTTGTGCATTGATTGATTGTTCAGGTTGTCTTCCTTTTAATCTGGCACCACCCAGAGCAGGATGTGGAGTCCTAACATCCAATCCATCATGCTTCCTTAACAAATATATATTCAATGTTTGTCAGAAATACTTCTTTGTATATGCATTCCACTGTGCATTCACTCTTTGCCTGGAAATTTATTCATTTATTTATTTATTCGATTTTTATTCTGCCCTTCTCCTTAGACTCAGGCCGGCTTACAACATGTTAGCAATAGCACTTTTTTAACAGAGCAAGGCTATTACCCCCATAATCCGGGTCCTCATTTTACCCACCTCGGAAGGATGGAAGGCTGAGTCAACCTTGAGCCGGTGATGAGATCTGAACCGCTGACCTTCAGATCTACAAGTCAGCTTCAGTGGCCTGCAGTACAGCACTCTACCTGCTACGCCACCCTGGAAATGGGCTTTTTTATCCCTGAGTAGACCTCGAAGAACAAAAACTCCTTCATCAGATGCCTTCTCTGTCCTATGTGAGAGGAGAACACCGAACAACTAAAAACTACTGACACATTCATGCGTGTAACTGTGCGTGTAACCCTTAATTTACATTTTATTTATTATGTTAGAAAGATATCTACAGCAATGTTGACTATCAATATCCCAACATTGACTGCAAGATGTACAATAGGAACACAGAATAGAATAGAGTAGAGTAGAGTAGAGTAAAATAGAATAGAATAGAACAGAACAGAACAGAACGGAACATAATTCTTTATTGGAGAAGTGTGATTGGACACACAAGGAATTTGCCTTTGGTGCATTTGTCTCAGTGTACACAAAAAGACAAGATACATTTGTCAAGAATCATAGCCGTAGGCAGTGAAGGGCTACCAATTTTTTTACTACCGCACTGTGGGCATGGCTTATGCAGGACGCCCTGCATTTTCTTTCAACATCTTTCAGTGCAAATTGGATGCTTTGAGGTGGAGCTCCATTTTCGCTACCCCACTGCATTCCCCCCTGTCCAGGCAGCAGCCCACCCCTGGTCATAGGGTACAAATAAGCAATCAAATCATACTGAGAAACATTTATAAGGATTCATAAGTGTAGTGACCAGGCAGACAGCTGAGGCAGGTACAACTCAAGTTTATTAACCTTAACACAGAACAGAGATTCACCATACTTGACAGGTTACTTATACTTAGTAAACAACCAATAGGAACGAAATGCCATTCCCTCCAAAATAGCTCCCCCTGCTGTTGCCAGGGACATAACACCCCTTCCCCCTAGGGGGCGCAGGCGTAATCTTCTAGATACGCCGGTCTACGTCGGATACGCTCAGAACGACGGGGTGACGACCTGTATGACGCAACAGGGGCAGATGACTGCGAGCCATTCCCGAACTCCCCTTCCGGAGCGTCACCACCAGCAATAGGGACAACCTCTTTGTCAACAGCTGTAGGGAAGTGATATAACTCTTTAGCCTGTACCGGCTCAGGAGAGCTTCTCCTGTAAGGCACCACTATCACTTCTTGGGGTGGCACTGCCTCTGGGCCACCCAGCTAGCTGCTAACAGGGCTATTTGGTAGCGCAGTATCGGTCGCCTCTGCCCCTGGGTCTAATTCCACCTGTCGGCCCCTTAGTTGATCCACGTGGCGATGCCACTCCCGTCCATCCTGCAATAGTATGATGTAAGCACAGGGACCCCGTGAACGGGTGATCGTACCCGCAACCCAACGCGGGGACCCCAAGAAATTCTGAGTGAACACTGAATCCCCAATCTGGAAGGTACGAGCGTTGGTCAACTGTCGCCCGGGGTTGCCATATAACGGATGCAGCCGATCCAACACGATTCGCAACCTTCGTCCCATTAACAGCTCCGACGGAGCCTTAGAAGTGGTGGCGCACGGTGGCGCGTGTTGTGCTAACAGTAGCTCATCCACCCTCTCCTGCAAAGTACCCTGCGTAATTCTGGCCAACATATCCTTGGTGCTGCGCACCATCCGTTCTGCCAACCCATTGCTTTCGGGGTGCCAGGGGGCTATCCCCGCGTGGCGGACCCCCAACCCTGCCAGGTATGCCTCAAACCCCCCAGAAGAAAATTGCGGGCCGTTATCCGAAACTATAACGTCCGGGTATCCATGGGTCACAAACAAGGCTGATAAGACTCTGATAATCTCGCTGGTTGTTGTGGACTGCATTATTTTTATCTCCAACCACTTAGAGTACGCATCCACAACAATGAACAACATTCTTCCAGCTACTGGCCCCGCGAGATCGATGTGCAACCGGGACCATGGCATATTGGGATTTTCCCATTCCAGAGGTGCAGCGGCAGGAGGGGCTGCTCGGGTCTGTTGGCACGGAAGGCAACTTGCAACCTTCCTTTCAATCGCTTTGTCTAGCCCCGGCCACCAAATATAACCCCTAGCCAACGCTTTCATTCGCACCACCCCGGGGTGGCCAATGTGCACTAACCCCAAAACCTTAGACTGCAATGACGCGGGAATCACAACCCTGGCCCCCCATAATATACAACCCCGCAGTACAGACAGTTCTTTCCTGCGGACCCAATAAGGCAACAATTCGAGACTTACACAAGAAGGTGGCCATCCCCGCATAATCCAGGAAGTTATTACAGACAGAATTGGGTCCTTGGTAGATTCCAGCGCAATTGTGGCGGCTGATACATTGATAGGGGATGCGTCGATGGCTAGAACTGTGGAGATGGGGGCCGGATCCAGTAGAACAATAGGCAACGGGGAACGGCTGAGTGCATCAGCATGAGAGATACTCCTTCCCGGCCGATAAATTAACTCATAAGAATAATTAGCTAGAAACATGACCCAACGATTCATACGAGGGGACAAAATCTCGGGGGTTTGGCGGTTACCCGCCAGAATTCCCAGTAGGGGTTGGTGGTCAGTGACCAATTGGAAACTCCGGCCGTACAGGTAATGGTGGAAACGTTTAACTGCTGCCACCAATGCTAAGGCTTCCTTATCCAGCTGTCCATAATTCCTTTCCGGCCGACCTAGGGTCCTTGAGTAAAAGGCAATAGGGGCCTCTTTTCCCGAAGGCAACACATGGCTAAGGACAGCGCCGATGCCATAGGGGGAGGCATCACAGGCTAGAATGAGTGGCAATTTCGAGCTGTACTGAATAAGAACATCATGGGACACCAATAAATCTTTGATGGCTGTAAAAGCACTTGCCTCTAACTTCCCCCACCGCCAAGGAACTCCTTTTGTTAGCAACCTATGCAGAGGCTCCACAATGGAAGCCTTGTGGGGGAGGAACATTGCATAGAAATTTAACACACCCAGGAATGACTGCAATTCCGCTTTTGACCTAGGTTCGGGGGCTTCGGTGATTGCTTGCACCTTAGCTGGGGTAGGGTGGATACCTTGCCCATCTATTAGGAACCCCAGGAACTCTACACTCTGTGAGGCAAAGGTACATTTTTCGGTTTTCACCCTTAACCCCACCTCTTGGAATTTACTCAATACAGCCCGTACCCACTGTAACAACTCAGAACGGGAGGATGCGGCGATGATGATGTCATCGAAATAAGGTAAGGTCCCTGGAATTCCATATAATAGCCGCTCCATGAGCCCTTGGAATATTCCGGGAGAGGAGCTAATTCCAAATTGTAGTCGCATGCAATGGAATGCCCCCCGATGAGTGATGATAGTTTGTAGATCCGCTGTCTCAGGGTCCACGGCCAGCTGCTGATATGCCCTGGACAGGTCAATTTTCACAAAAACCCTACCACCCTCTAAAGAATGTAATAAATGTGCCACCATAGGCACGGGATACGAGTGGTGTGCGAGTGTCCTATTAACAGTACATTTATAGTCCCCACATAATCGTACTGAACCGTCAGACTTTGAGGCCATGACCAAGGGTGTTTCCCATTTGGCTTGGTCCACCGGTTCCAATATCCCTAAACTGATTAACCGATCAAGTTCAGTGTCCACTTTACTCTTAATAGCCAGTGGCACACGGCGTGGCTTCAGACGCACCGGTGGAACCAAAGGGTCAACCGCCAGCGACACTGGGGTACCTGTATACTTCCCAAAGGTGCCGTCAAAAACTGAGGGGAACTCCTGAGCTAACTGCTGGGACATGGAACCATCAGTGACAACATTAACCCCCATAATGGTAAACCCCAATGCTGAGAACCAGTCCAGGCCTAGCAAACTTGTCAATGGGCCATCAACTATTATAAGGGGCAACCGCCCACAAAAAGACTTGTAATGAACCGGAAAATAACCTTTTCCTACAGTAGGAATCAAACGACCTTGGTAGTCCTTCAGTAACAGTGGACACGGCCCCAAACGCCCCTTTGACATGCGGGGGGAAAGTCGTTTAATGGTGCTCCAGGACATCAGAGAAACCGACGATCCCGTGTCGATCTCCATGGGGCACAGAGACCCCCCCCCACTCGCACGAACACGGTGATCTTAGTAGCAGGCGACAACTCTTTCTGCAGCTCCGACTCCGACGAACTGGTGATTGGCGGGATGACCGACGAATCCCGGATGGTGTTGCAGAAATCCCGGCGACCAGATGACGGATTGATGATTGACGGGAAGAATGACGAATCCCTGATGGCGTTGCAGAAGTCTCGGCGACCAGACGACTCCCTCTGCCACCCCCTCTGCTGCGGAGGCCACGATTCCCGACCAGGAAAAGACTGAACGTTGGAAGAATTCCTTCGAGAACGGCATACTCGAGCATTATGCCCTTGCCTCCCACAGCGGCGGCAATAAGCCTCCCGGAAACCACAATTGGCCCGGAGGTGGTCACCACCACAACCTCCGCAAGGACTACGCGCACTCCCGGCGGCGCGGGGCTCTCCCTGTGGTGATTGCCTGGCCCTTGTTAAACTGGCCAGTCTGTGCACTTCTTCTTCCTCCTGCTTCAAACTAGACTCAATGTCTGCTGGTAACGGAGGCGACACGACTGTGCTGTGCGTGGCAGCCGTGACAGGCGGCAAATCCATATCAGCCAAAGATTGAGTGGACATTTCCACAGCCCTGGCCTCCTTCAATGCTGCTGAAAATGTCAAATCTGTCATAGTCAATAGACGACGTCGTAGGCGGGTCTCTCTAACACCGTATATTAAGCGATCTAACAGGTAATTGTCCAAATCGTGAAATTCACAAGATTTAGCCGCGCGACGGAGGGCAGCGACAAACTGATTAATTGTCTCCCCCTCTGCCTGGTTCCGATGATAGAACAGATAGCGCCTAGCACTTCGAGAAGGTGGGGGGGCATAATGATTTTGGAGCGTATTGAGGAATTCATCCCAGGGAACATCATGAATAGAACGAGGGGCAAAAAGGGAGAGAGAGGTTTCTAGCATTTCAGTCCCGCAAAAGCTCAAAAAATATGCACGTTTCCGATCACCGGAAAGGTCTTTGTAGTCGTTAGAAATGAGAAAGCATTCAAAGCGAGCAAGATATGCCTCCCACGACTCCCCTTGAGGGTTGAAAGGGGGAAAACTATCTGCGTAGACATTATTAATTACCAGTATTTGTCCATAGGAACGTGGAATCGGTGGATCGGCCGGGTGTGGATTACCTTGTCGCCAGTGTAGTGACCAGGCAGACAGCTGAGGCAGGTACAACTCAAGTTTATTAACCTTAACACAGAACAGAGATTCACCACACTTGACAGGTTACTTATACTTAGTAAACAACCAATAGGAACGAAACGCCATTCCCTCCAAAATAGCTCCCCCTGCTGTTGCCAGGGACATAACAATAAGGATTCTGCTGCACAAATCCCAGCGACCAGTTAGGTCCCACAGAGTTGGCCTTCTCCGGGTCCCGTCAACTAAACAATGTCATTTGGCGGGACCCAGGGGAAGAGCCTTCTCTGTGGCAGCCCCGGCCCTTTGGAACCAACTCCCCCCAGAGATTAGAATTGCCCCCACCCTCCTTGCCTTTCGTAAGCTTCTTAAAACCCACTGAGTTTTAAAAAAGAACTGAGATATTCTTTCCCTCTAGGCCTTACAATTTACGCATGGTATGTTTGTTTGTATGTATGTTTGGTTTTATAATAAGGTTTTTTTTAGCTGTTTAGTATTGGATTGTTACATGCTGTTTTTTTATCACTGTTGTTAGCCGCCCCGAGTCTGCAGAGAGGGGCGGCATACAAATCCAATAAATAAATAAACAAATAAATAAGTAAGTAAGTAAGTGAATGAATGATCGAATGAATGAATGAATGAATAAATAAATAAATAAATAAATAAATAAATAAATAAATAAATACAGCAGCAAAGTTGCAGTCATGCAGTCATAAGTGGGAGGAGATGGGTGAACATCCATAGTGTTTTATAGAGTATGAAATCCATAGTGAATTACAGAGAATAATAAAAAATAAACCACGAGAGAACATTTCACCAAAGCAGCCATCAGCGGGGCCATCTTGGGAACAACCAACGAAGCCAAATGGATTCTCAAATTAATTCACATCATACACAGAAGTGGGTTTCAGCAGGCTCTGACCAGTTCTGGAGAACCATTAGTGGAAATTTTGAGTAGTTCAGAGAACCGGTAGTAGAAATTTTGAGTAGTTCAGATAACTGGTAAATACCACCTCTGATTGGCCTCACCCCCCATCTATTCTCTGCCTCCTGAGTCCCAGGTGATTGGGAGGAAATAGAGATTTTGCATTAACCGTCCCCTGGAGTGGGGTGGGAATGGATGTTTTAAAGTATCCTGCCCCTGCCCCACCCACCAAGCCATGTCATGCTACGCCCATCAAGCCATGACCACAGAATCGGTAGTCAATTTTTTTGAAAGCCACAACTGATCATAAAGTCTCTGAAGGAGTAGAGGAGTGTCCCACTATTGCCTCTCTCTTCTTTCTCCTGAAAATATAATATTCATTTCCCAAAAAGAAATGAAGGTTCATGGAGCTGGGCTGCATGCTAGAGTAGCAGTGAAAATTATAGTTTGTTGTTATGGAGGAAGCCTCTGAAGGGTCATTGTGTCTTAGTAGAAATCTATTTATAAGGAGAAGATATCTTTGGATCTAAATCAAGGTCTTATAGCTGTGAAGTAGTTCTGTAGAAGCTGTTAAACATTTTATAAATAATGCACCGGTCACACTTGCACAATATTAACCAAGAAATGTTTTATCAGCTAGATTGAATAAGAGAATACCAATGGGGTAGTTTGTAGATGCAGCCAGAATAAAGCAAGTATGGTTTATATATTTTGAACCAGCATAAATGACTAGGCCTGCAGCCCTTAACTTTTGGCTATGGATATATCAGCTGTATATAACAGAGGAGTTACTGATTCAAATATTTCTCCTCTAGCTTTGTCAGAAGTGACCATCACTCAGGCCAGTCATTCATATTGTCTTAATCCTATTGTCTTTCACGTTTAAAAAAAGCATGGAAATTGAGCTACCAAAAATGAAAGTAATAATAAAATATACAACTGAGCCATGCCTTGCGTGGAAGATGGAATTAAAAAAGAGACCCCAATTGATGAAAATAATTTTTCTTTCCCCAAGAACACATTTCATTCAGACATCGGTAATCACTGTTTCTAAACCTGAATGGTTCTTCAGCTGCACAGTCACTCTTAATTTTCAAAACAGTCCTTCTGTTATGGCCGGTTGAGCCACTGAGCTGGATTTTCTCCACTAGCACATTGTCTGGTTTCTATCCCCAGCTTTTCCATCGATAACCTTTCTGACCTTTAAAAAATTATTTATTCTCTTTGGTCAAAAGAGGTCTTGACAGCAGGACCGGCTGTAGTACAAAAATATATGGCGAGAACAAGACCATGAAGCTAAGTACGTTGAATGTTCTTTGTCCTTATGCACTGGTCAACTCAGAACATTCAAACTTGACAACATTAGGAAAGATGTGACATAATTCAGTCCAATTATCTGAACCTATCCAGCACTAGGAAGAAATGTCCGTTGGCTGCCTCCAGGCCGGTGGCAATTGCGGTGGCACTAGGATCCCAGCAGGACACGGGATCCCAACCGCAGTGGGGGGAGCAGGCGCACAGGGATGATGTGTCCCCGCTCCCCATGGCCCCAGCATGTCCCGCGTCAGTCTTGGGCCACGATGAGCTTCCGGGAGTCGAGCGAACGGCTTCCCCCATATAAAAGGGGTGGAGTGCCGCTCACCTCCCTCTTTTCCGTTGCGCTGGCCAGAGTTGCTCAGAAAGTTTGGATTGGCTTTTCTGCCCTCTCTGCAGGTCCTGTTTGATTATAATAAATGTGACCCATTTTATAACCCATTTTCTGTGTCTGTGTGCTTATTCCGCGTCCACTGCAATTCTATGCTATACAAAGTAAATGAGGCTCATATGATACAATTGGTTATCCAAAACTAAAATGTCCCTAATATCCCATCATATCTTTTTAGATTGTAATCCTGGATAAACATTCCTGGGCTACAGGTAAGATCAGACCTCTTCTTCAGAGAAAGGAGAAAGAAGAAGAGGTCTGCCATTAAGGGATTATCCAAACTTGCACTCACTATCTAAGGAAACTCATTTAAGACCCCTTTCTTCTCACAAGAAAGTTCTAACAACAGGAATGGCAGTTGTATTACAAACTGTGCTGTGGGTTATTGGAATGAGGCCGTGAATTCACAGAACCCCAAAATCTTCCAAATCTTAAATAGAAATAGAAGGAGAAACAGTGGATCTTTTTATCTTAATGACAGAACATTAGCTAAAATAGTCCATCCATCTACAAAGGCACCTTATAAATCCTTCCTAATAGGATGGCTCTATAAGAGAAATTAAGAGCATTCAACTGTCTCATTCAATATTGAAGCAATCCAGTGGTGGGTTGCTCTTGGTTCATTATGGTTCTAAGAACCGGTGGTTCCACCCACCCACCTGGAATGCTTCTGCACATGTGCAGAAGTGTCACACACATGAGCAAGCGCACACGCAAACCGGTAGTAAAGGATTTTAGAACCCACTATTGAAGCAGTCGTGATCATGAGTTGGATTCAAGTCAACAGCTAAATATTGTTTCTGTATACAGTGGTAACAGAGTCAGAGTCTGGAACCAAATAGAACCATGGTTGCTGGATAATGACATTATCAAGATGGTTTGACTGATACCTTCATTCTGCTACAACATTGTAGCACAGGGGATAGCTGGAGAACACTCTACACGTTTATGTAACAGAGTGCTTTCTTAAACTTCTGTAAGCTTGCCCTGAGTTTATAATGAAACACACAGAACTCTCATAAACATCTGAAAAGAAGGAACATCACATCTGAATAATTTATTGTTGCTGGCTGTGTGAGCATGCTCAGTTTCATTCTGAGATGTCTTGTGCCATCTGCTGGTCCTCAGCTGTAATTGGTAGCTGCAGATGCTTGAATTACTGCCCAGCTTGACTGTGACTTGAGGCGTTTCCTCATACTTATATTGCCAGTCTAAGTATGGGTTCCCTACTGTGTCAAGCAATTCTATTGCCGTAGACCCATAATAAAGATTTTTTAAATGTGAAAATTAGTCTTTGGTGAATAGGAATTATTTTCCTAGCTGCTGGAGATACTCAGGTAAAAGGCAGTGACATTTCACATGAGTGGGTCATTGTGTTATTGTTAACACTCAGCTATTATTGCTGCATACCCAGCAGTCGGCACAGATGTTACCCACTTTTTATCACTTAAGAACAAAGAGGTAATTATATTTAACCTTTTTCTCCCCAAGAAATCTAAACAATAAAATGTCACAATAGCGTGTTCAACAGTTAGCGATATAAATATTTATTTAAGTAGCAGCAATAATTCACCGAATGCAAAAGGGGGTCCTAACTAATTCAGAAGCTGACTTGAGCCATTGTCAAATAGCATACTTTGAGTAACTCATTGCTTTTCCCAGGTTAGAGCTGGAGTGAGACAAGTTTCAGATCAGATCCTTCCCAATGGGTTATTTGAAGAGATGCGGGTAGCAATCTCTGCAGACACACAAATTTCAGAAAATTTATGGAAATCTAACATCAGAGATATGTCTTGTAGATCAAGGGTAGGTAATCAGACATGTTGCAATTCAAAGTATAAATATGTCTTGAAGATATATTACAGTTCCTATATCACCTTTTTTAATGTATTAAAGATACAGTCATGCTACTTCAAATGACCCTCGCCTCCCCAGAATTAATGAAAGTCTTCCTTGGACATCTTTTGACAAATACACCCATGCTAGTTCTGTGCCAGGCTGAAGTATTTTGCTGTTGTAAGCCAGGGAAAGCCATATATCAAGTATTCTGCCCAAATATCCTCGTCTACTTTTCACACCTGCTCCTGCCATTTGTTCTTCATTTGACAAATATTTCAGGAAAAAAAGGGGGCATGAGAGTTTTGAGATTCCCAGAGCATCTCTACAGGAGGGACTGTGTGATTAGCAAAAGAATCTATCACTTTTTCCATTCTTTGATACAGTGAAGTTAACAGGCAAAACAAAATTCTAGAAATAAATGCTGGCATTTTCTTTTCAGGGTTAGTTTTTCTCCCTTTGTTGATGATTAAGCACATGTTTTGAGACTGGAAAGCAGCATCAGAATTGGAATTCTGTGATTCATTTTTGGGTGGCATATTTAACCACCTCACTCTGAAATTCCTCTGCAAATAATATAGTCAGTTCTGTTAGCAGCAGAACTGGCAGATGTCTGGAAAGAACAAGATGACAGCACCTTATATATTCTCTCAGTGCTGTTGATCTCAAACAATATACCCAAAATCATTTGATGAAAACCAGGCTTGAGGCAGAAGGCTTCAAATGGCTTGAAATAATTTACATGAAATGAGATATCAAGAGTTCTAGTGATGATGAGGAAAAAAAATCAAAATGGAGCTAAAATTCAGGTCTTGTTTGATTGAAATTATATTGTTCGATAAACCAAAATGGTTCCCTCAGGCAGCTATTTTTAAAAATCACAAAATTGCTAGCTACTATAGTGAAGAATCATAGTGGGAGTTATTTTTGAATAAACATGTATCTATACGCATAGGCTCTGCTAATGTTCTATTATTATTCATCTTAAATGTTCACTTCTCATTATTTCCTGCACATGAAGAAAATATCTCATTTTTTTCTTTCCTTGCTGTCTTTGCTTTGCCGATTTGATGGTGGTTTTGACACAGAGAGAGATGTGGGAAAGGGTTCTGTTATGCTCAGATCAGAATCTCCCACTCAGGTGCTCTAGGATGGGCATGTGTAGTCATACCATACTCATTATCACCTTCTTTAATTAGCTGCCTTTTTTCCTGGGCTGACACTGTAGCTGGACAATCCAGGAACATGCATGTTTGAGAAGACACCATTAGCAATGATGCTATGGAAGAGATGTGAAGATGTCATTGGCTGTTGCTCAGTTCAAAGGGATTTGACAGCACAGTAATGGTCAACATCTTGACATTTTTTTAACCTCTTCCTGTAGACGTTGCTCTTATTGTTGTTATTTCCAGGGAAAAGGATGCACATTCTGTGCCACAGGCCTAAACTCAAGGCCAACTGTAGACTAAGCCTAAGAGTAGACCCAGGCTTAGGGGTACCATACTTTAAGTGATGCCAAAATTGAAAAGACTTCCTAACCAACACAATTTATTTATTTATTTATTTGTTTGTTTGTTTGTTTGTTTGTTTGTTTGTCCAATACACAATACATATTGAAGAGAATAGACATGTAGTAATATATATAAAGAAAAGGATATAAGAAAAGATATAAAAATAGAGGAGAAGATATATGAAAGGAAGGAAAGATATATGAGATAAAGGAGGGACAGTTGGACAGGGGACAAAAGGCACACTGGTGCACTTATGTACGCCCCTTAATAATAATTGCCACAATAAAAAAAGCAGTAACTTGCACTCTGTGAGGTAATAGGCCCTTTCAACAATTAAATGTAATTTCAGAAGATTGTTTTCATTGGACCACTATGGCTGCTGATGTAATTAAAATGGCTGTGTAAGTAGGGTAAAAATGTCTGGGGGGGAGGGGGGAATCCCCATCTTAAAGTAAAGTTCAAAAACTTGAAGAAAGAAAGAAAAAATTCCCTAAAAAAATTAGAAGCTGAGCCAAACCGTAGGGGTGCCGGATAATAACTGCCTAGACTGCCAAAATGTCTAGAGCAGGCCCTGCCTAAAATATTTCATTGGTGCTTGACTGGAATGTGAGGGATGTATCACAAAATATTTGAAGCTACTTCTGCAGGGAAAATAAAACCTGATTGTTTTATTTCCAGAAAATAATTGAGGGAGAACTACAGTAGCTTTGATTTGATATTTCTGTAAGGTACAATAAACGGATTATTTCAATATTCCATATTGAAAAAAGGTGAAATAGTGACCTAGAAAATCTATGACCACTATATTTGTCATCATTTGCAAGAATGGTATCACTTGAAAAAGTCCTTTTGCATGTCTTCATTGCAAATATATTGCTGTATATGATTTGCCTTATAGTTACAGAATATATTTACTTTCTAAGCCAAACTGATCACCCGGATATTTGGGTAATACAGTGATCCCCCGGTTATTGCGTTCCCGACCATTGCGAACAGGCTAATTTGCGATTTTTCAACCCGGAAGTAAACAACACCATCTGCGCATGTGCGCCCTTTTCTTTCTATGGCCACGCATGCGTAGATGGTGGAGTTTGCCGGGCAGATCAACTGCTGGGCGGCTTCCCTGGGTCTTCCCCCTCTTGCCGGGGTTTCCCCTTTGCGTGGGCGGCGGGGAAACCCCAGCCCCGCTTCCCAGCTGAGTGGCGTGAGCAACGGCGTGGGCGGGCGAAGGGCGGGCGGCGGGCGCGTGGACAAGCAGCGGCCGCACCAGCAGCAGCGAGGAGCCGAACATCCGTGTTTCCCCTTTCCGTGGGCAGCGGGTTTCTTCGGCTCCTCGCTGGTCCCCAATTCCGCCAACATCAGGCTCTTGTGGCCGCCCTTTCATGCCGCTCCGTCGCTCGCCACGCTGGCTTCCCCTCAGGAGACGCGCCTGAGTGGCCTTTTTGCTGTTCCTCTCAAGAGTTCTTGCGGGGGAAAAGCCGCTAGCCGGCTTTCGGAGCTCCTCCGGCGTCACCCGGCTTCTGGTAGAAGCCTTCTCTCTTTTTTTTCTTGCGGCGAGCCCGAGCCATTCCACGAGCGGTGGCCGGACAAGCGGCGGCTGCACGAGTGGCGGCCGGACAAGTGGCGGCCGCACCAGCAGCGGCGGCACGAGCGGCGGCGGCACGAGCGGTGGCCGGACAAGCGGCGGCGGCACGAGCGGCGGCCGGACAAGCGGCGGCCACACCAGCAGCGGCGGCACGAGCGGCGGCGGCACGAGCGGTGGCCGGACAAGCGGCGGCGGCACCAGTGGCGGCAGGACAAGCGGCGGGCAGGCGGGCAGGCAGGCGGCTCCTCAGCTGTTGGGCGGAGGTCTTCCCAGGTGCGGAAGTAAAAAACACCATCTGCACATGCGCGGCCATGAAAAAAAGGGCGCGCATGTGCAGATGGTGTTTTTACTTCCGCAGCGCTACTTCGCGAAAACCCGCTCGTTGCGGCGGGTCCTGGAACGGAACCCTCGCAATGATCGGGGGATTACTGTATATACTTGGAGATAGGAATGGGTAAACTGATTTCCATTTGATCCACCACTGTTTCATCTTGTAATGTGTTAAAATCCTCATGAAAATAAATTAATTTTCCCTCAAAGCAAACTTTTCTCAGCATATACTTTATTTATTTATTTCAAAATTGGTATTTAATAAGCAATATTCCAAAGTAGTTTTTTCGAGCAGTGGGTTCATTGCACAGCACATTCCCAACCCCTGATCCCATGGTTGCCTCTTTGATTTTGTGCAAATTGAATGGAGAGAGCCTGTGTTGCTTCATATTTTAGTGGAATCATTCATAATTGAACACAAAACTAACCTTGTCAATCACAACCCTCAGAACTGATTAAAGCACTTTTAAAGAGCAATAAGCTTGTTGCCTTTTGTTGCAAAACAGACATCAACCAAGAAAAAATAATGTTTAAAAAAATGCTAGCAGCCATCAGTAAATGATTCCAGACTTCTGCATACATTCTAACTTCTTGTTAAATCTGCCTTTTACTATGGGATCAATAATGCAGGACACTGTTCTTTAATGATAGAAAGCCATAACCCAGAAATCCTGTCTAATACATAGCTTGTTTGGTGAGTGATATCAAATTAAGAAAACAATGTTATTTACATGAGACTCCACAAGTGATGATGCATCTACAATCTCTTTTCTGCCTTGGGAAATGTAATTTCTTATAGTAATGTAAGTCTTTGAAATTAAGGGAAAAAAATTGGAACATGATGCCTTCTTAAAGTAATCATCAAAGGATAGGGCATCACTCACTGTATCCCATTTTGTGAATTCCAGAGTGCAGATATCTTCAGCTCTAGGAATGGATAAGGTGGAATGGAGCAACTCACCACAGACAACTTGTCATGGATAATTCCCCCATGCCAAGTCACCATGGGACAATACAAAATTTAAATTCATTTTGACAGAACTGTGGTCCATAATAATAAAACAAAGAAAGTTAATTTAATCTAGTAATATAAGAGTTACAATAATTTTGATGAAAATGGGGCCACCAATAATAAAAGTAATTGAATTAAAAGATTAATACAGCATTGAATTGTCCTATAGTAAGTTGGCCACAGTTATCCTACAATGAGTTGGCTATGGCAAGTTGTCCTACACCAGTGATGGCAAATCCATGGCACGGGTGCCACAGGTGGCACTCAAAGCCATATCTGCTGGCACATGAGCCATTGCTTTAACTCGGCTCCAATGTGCATGTGTGTGCCAGCCAGCTGATTTTTGGCTCACTCAGAGGCTCTGGAAGAGCATTTTTGGCTTCCAGAGAGCCTCGAGGGGGAGGGTATTTTTACCCTCCCCCGGCTCCAGGGAAGCCTTTGAGCCTGGGGAGGGCAAGACATGAGTCTACTGGGCCAACCAGAAGTTGGGAAAGAGGCCATTTCTGGCCTCCAGAGGGCTTCTTTGGTTTTGGGGAAGCTGTTTTTGACCTCCCCAGGCATTGAATTGTGGGTGTGGGCATTTGCCCAAGCACAATAGTGCGTGTGCAGGTTCTTTTAGCGCCCAAGGAAAAAAAGGTTCGTTATCACTGTCCTAGACCCTGGATAATCAGCAGTCCATATCCAGACCCCCAAACTCAGTATTATCACCTTTATAGGATCTTGAGGTCATCTTGCTAAAAACCAGGAAAACATTTTTGCAAAAGGAAGGTTAGAAATGTATGAATTAGCCATGACAAAGTAAAGCACATCAATGTCTAACTTTAACTTCCCTTCACCTTCAATCCTCCTTACAAATGGGTTGAGTACCTTTAGTTCTTGCTTCCAGTTGTAAGCATACCTGTTGTAAACATCTGATGCAGTCCATCAATAAATAAGATGCAGTCTTGGGCTACAGAAAAGATGTAGACCCTGCTCAGCATGATCCATCACAACCCTTTGCTCCTGGCTTCTGTTCCTTTGATATTCACAGACGTAAGTAATTTCCTTGACCTAGTTAAGCAGATCAGAACAATCAATTAAGCCTTACCTTTTTTTCTGTCTTGTACCTGTGACCTCTCCTTTGTATGTGTTGCTTGCTATTAGCTAATGCCACACAATCAATTTCTTTTCAGTGTAACCCTTGCAGAGCTCTACAAGATGTCCCCGTTGGAGGCCAATCCATATTTTCAATGAAACCCTTCCTACTTCAACATGCAAATGATTTCACTAGAGCTCTATTATTTCTCGGAAGAAGATATTTCATTTTGCATAAAGTATTCTGCATTTGACAGGGTGCGAAGATAGAACACCTCATGACGATCTTTGTGACAATCTGGCTGCAGCATTAAGGTTATTAGGAACCTCAGTCCTGGGCTGGAAGGGATGCTTTGCAGCTGCTTTCTTCCTTACGCCTCCTCCAACCAGCTAATTTACAGCTCTGTGACTCTTTTTGAGCTTGTCATGCCACTGACCAGAATATTATGGACATTTCTTACATGGTGTAGTTTCACTCACATTAAGCAGGATGGTTCATGGGGCTGCAATATAAGAACAACTTGAAATGTTATACCTCTAAAATTTGGTAGAGAAGAATGCTAATTTAGTAATCAAGATTTTAATATTGAGGAAAGAGCTTCTCATCGTAAATGCTCATACACTCTTGCCCATTATTACTTTACTAATTATTTGGATATTAATAGCATTAATAAATATCTGCACCTGGCTTTTAATATTTGAACAAATGGACCATACTTTTTCTTTTCTCTTTATTTATATATAGAATAGAATAGAATGGAATGGAATGGAATGGAGTGGAGTGGAGTGGAGTGGCGTGGCGTGGCATGGAATAAATAGAATAATTTAATAATAATAATAATAATAATAATAATAATAATAATAATAATAATTTATTAGATTTGTATGCCGCCCCTTTCCGAAGACTCGAAGAATAGAATAGAATAGAATAGAATAGGATTATTTGCCAAGTGTGATTGGACACACCAGGTATTTGTCTTGGTGCATATGCTCTCAGTGTACATAAAAGAATCATGTGGTACAACACTTAACGATTGTCATGGGGTCAAATAAGCAATGAAGTAACAATCAATATTAATGGAAATCTTAGGATACAAGCAACAAATTACAGTTGTACAGCCCTAAGTGGGAGGAAAAGGATGATAGGAATGATGAGAAAAAACTAGTAGAAATCGAAGTGCATAGTAAAAAAATTGACAGTGTTGAGGGAATTATTTGTTTAGTAGAGTGATGGCATTCGGGGAAAAACTGTTCTTGTCTCTAGCTGTCTTGGTGTGCAGTGTTCTGTAGCAATGTTTTGAGGGTAGGCATTGAAACAATTTGTCCAGGATGTGAAGGGTCAGTAAATATTTTCACTGCCCTCTTTTTGACTCGTGCAGTATACAGCTCCTAAATGGAAGGCAGGTTGGCAGCAATTGGGGTTTTTGTGTGTGTGTGTGTGTGTGTGTGTGTGTCTTGACGTATTCGGGTATGTAAGATAGATAGAACCTTGGCAAAGTTTCAATGAGGTCCCACTCATCATCTTCAGTGTGGTGTTTTCAGCTTCATGCTAGGATGAACAAAGCGTGGTCAGAGCTGCCCTCTTTCTATAAATATTGGTGGGGTTGTGTGGAATGCTGGCTTCATTTCTGCAAGTGGGTTGATTGGCTTTGTTGTAACGTCTTGATTAGTTGATGGGGTAACACCTTGAGTAGTTGATGGAGTTGATGTTTATAGATTAGTTGATGTTTGCAGATTAGGGGTGACATCCTGAATAGTTCTTGGAGTTGATGTTTGCAGATTAGTCAGCTGTTTTGTAATGTATGTCTGTGTTGTAACATCCCGGGTTTTGGTTTGGCTCCAAGTTTGTGGTCTGGCAATTTGTTTATGGCGTTCATGGGTCATTTTGCTTTGTGTAGGTGAACTCACCCGAACTTTGCTGTGAAGTTCGGGTGAGTTTGCCGAACCCAAACCCAAACCCAAACCCAAACTTTTGTTTGCACTAAGCCCCTCATTTTGCTTCCTTTTATTTTTACAGAAAAGGATGTCGCAGTGGTGCTGCAAGCAAAAGGAGGTGGGAAATCCCATGAAGGGATTCCAGGGGCAGGGCCTTGGCCTCATGGAGACTCCTTCCACCCCGTTTCGGCTGGCCAGGAAGTAGTCTCCGTGATGTCAAAGCCCCGCCCCCAGAATCCCTTCATGGGATTTCCCACCTCCTTTTGCGTGCAGTGTCACAATTGGCCCCTTTCTTTCCCACCTTTACTGGGGAGGAATTTAAAATCTCAGCCACAGTTCTAAATTAATTGCCAATTCTAATTAATTAATTAATTAATTTAGAGGTTGGACCTCTGTGCTAGAATTCCAATCTTCTGCGCTGAGATTTTAAATCTCCTGCGTTACTGCGAACAACTCACCTTAGAGGGAACAGTGACTGTGGCCCTTGTTAGCTCCATTTTTGGTTACAATGGCCTCCTGCAACACTCTATCAGTAAAAACTGGGAGAGCTGCCCATGGCCCTTGCTAGCTCCATTTTTGGCTGCAGCAGCCTCTGGCAACCCTCTGCCAGTGAAAACTAAGCTCAGGAGTGCTACACACAGCCCCCTCCCCAAGCTCCATTTTCACTGGCAGAGACACTGTCAGCCAGTCCTTCATTGTTTCCAGCAGGCCTGATCCGCAGGCCTGATCCACTCCCCGGGCCTTGAGTTTGATAACCCTGATATAAAAAGTTATTATTAATCAATGTGGTGGTGAAGGCAGGATAGAAACAGGGATATGGTGAGTTATAGCCTCACCTTAGACACAAGGCCTACAGATTTTTCTACTTTCATCATTCACTAAAACAAAATATGTAACTACCATCTACCTATGGATTCTTATTTTTAAATGAACCCATAAAAACCTAGAGGGCACAGTTATTTTCTGACCTACGATTTAATTAAATACATAATTTTACTTCTTTGTATATATTCATTAGCTTTACTCAACAGATCAAATAATATTTAATTAATTTTATTAAAGCCTTCCCTTTTCTGTTAGAGATATATTTTTCTTGTTGTGCATTTCATTTTTAGTATATGCTCCTAATATGTACAGTATTTCTCTTACATTCCAAGTCCCAATCTTCCATGATCATTACCAGGTGACCCTTAGAGACTGATATCTGCCACCCACCATAGCTTACATCAATTAAGGTTTTTCACATAAATCTTTAGTAAGCTAGAGAGACCATAGACCAAATTGCAGATCCCAGTCGTATCTGGACCACATGCAACCTTGCTGCCAACACTTAGGACAGTTCCAATCATTTATATCAGTCTGAGAAAAATGCAACGGTAGAGACATCTAATAGAAATAGTAATAGCCAAATGATGAACCACTCATCACAATGTAACAATACAAATGCCAGTACCTCATATTTGCAATCCACTGTCAGAGTTACAACTTGAAGAAGCTTCTTGAATGAAAAGTGAAAGATTTTTAAGGGGAAAAAATCTAGGCTTTTTAAAAAGTACCTCTGAAACACTGTCAGAATCATGAAAATTACATGATGTGCATATGAAACAAACTTATTTCCCATTCTTGCTCTTTTTCCAGAACCCATGAGATGATTCAGAACTCCCTTTTATCCCAAGTGTGTTCAGTGTTCTATGCAAAATCAGATCTCTAATCTGGAGATTGCCTTGCAAGCTAACATAACTGTTGCTTGAATCCCACCAAAATAAATAAATAAATAAATTAAATTAAATAAAAACAAATAAAAATAGGTATATTGACACACACATATAAATCTACCTCTTTCTTGATAGATTTCTTGACCTCAACCAAGAGATAGATAGATGATAGATAGATAGATAGATAGATAGACAGACAGACAGACAGACAGACAGACAGACAGACAGACCGACCGACAGACAGACAGACAGACAGACAGATGAGAGAGATAGAAATAGATACATATGTAGCTATAGATAGAAAGCTATATATAGAAAGAAAGAGAGAGATGATAGATGAAAGTTGATGGATGGATGGATGGATGGATGGATGGACGGACGGATGGACAGATATGGATGGATGGATAGATGGAATAATTATTTGAAGACAGGATGAAAGTCATGGTTCTTTTTTATAAAATGATGTCTGGATTATAACAGCTGTTGCTATCATGCAGTGGCCAGGATAATTTCCAATACTACATTATATCAATTGCTGTTGCCTGCTGCTGAATTAACAATAAATCTAGTGAGCTAGAAGTGTAACTGATGTTTTTTTGTTGACAATGGCATTCTGGCTATATTCTATAGTACCATGTACCTTTTTTAGAAAATTAAATTATCTGCTAAATATCAAAAATACTCTGGCAACAGCAAAGGCTTCCCCTGCATTTCCTCGGAGTAGACAGTTGCTGAATTCCTTGGCATGTTTAGATGGTATAAATAACACAGAAGAAAATTTTTGGAAAGAAACAGGCAATATACCAAAATCTAAGCAATCAGCAAGTGTCTAGAGGTACAAAATACACTTTTATTTTATTTATTTCTAGATATCTTCATATTTGGATTGAGAGAAGATGCTCTAAGAATAACTCTGACCTCCTTTTTCCAGAATGTGACATGTTTTCATTTGACACAATGAAAGAAGTCCCTCTTCATTTATTTGCCTTCCTTTCTTATTTTTCCTCAGAACCGAATGGGTTGGGAGCCAATCTTGGCTTCTTTGCTTCGGATCCACCCCAACATTGTGTGAAAATGACAGCGGGAGCGAAGGAAGAGGAGCCGAGGAGGAAAGGGGCCAGATGCCGAGATCTCTGGGCTTCCTCCTGCTTTTGCTTTTTCCCTTCTTCTCTGCCCGGCTCCTCTTTCTCGTGAAGGGGGACATTGCGGCAAACAGGCACTGTCCGCACTGGCCTCATGTTGTTGGGAGGTGGGCCTTCAGAGGAGGGGGCACCAGCTTCAGAATTCACGAGCTTCCCTCCCCGCAAAGCTGAAAAGGGCAGCAGCAGCAGCCTTTATCAGCTGAAGATCCCAGGCTACACCAAACGTTGCCTTGGGTGGGGGGACTTGGCTGGCGGTCAACAAAAGTGGTGGCACCTTTCTTGGCTGGAGGCCAGTGGCTCATTGCTGACCGCCACCGCTGTTGAAGGCCACCCAAGTTCCTCCACCCAATGCAACATTCGGTGAAGCCTGGGATTTATAGCTGAGAAAGACTGCCGCTGCTCACCACCACCCTTTTCAGCTTCGTGAGAAGGGGAAGGGAAGCTCTTGAATTCCAAAGCTGGTGCCCTCTCCTCCAAAAGGCTGAAAAGCTACTTGGGCGAGCAAGCTGTGGTAGGGGCTGGGAGAGGCAGCAGCTGCTGACCACCACTCTATTCGGCTTCGTGGGGAGGGAAGCTCATGAATTCCAGAACTGGAGCCCTCTCCTCCAAATGCCCCATCCATCCCCGGGACCAAGCCACCAGCCTCCAGTCGAGAAAGGCTACCACCACCACTGCAGACCACCGTCCAACTCCCCTCACCCCATGCAACATTCAGTGTATAAGACACACCCAGTTTTTGACACACTTTTTTGTGTCAAAAATGTGTGTTTTATACAGTACGGTAGATACATCCCAAGATTAGAATATATCTTCTAAGACTTTCATTGCTACTCTCCAAGTGCTGGTCTATGGCATGTTTTTGACTTCTTGACCCTTTCCTATTTCATCTTAATTATTATGTTCAAGCTGTCAAAGAAATATATTTTTCTATACCGCTTCAATAAAAACGTGTTTTTTTCTTTTCTTTTGACTTCTTTTTTATAAGCTTGTGTTCTTATTTATGATATTCTGCAAAAATTGTGAGGTTGCTTCTAAAGGAAGCTGTGAGATAATTACATATGAGTATATTAGTGACTTTTACCTTGATCCAATATCATCTTAAGTATTAACTCTATATAAAATAAGGTAATGAAATGGTGAATTACACCCAGTTATAAAAGTCATGCTATCATAACATAACTAATTTGACATTTTTGCTGGTAAGTTATTATTGAAAGTTAGGAAAGGGTAATATTTTCTTGTTCACCTTGAACTGAGTCAGAAATTACCAATTTTCCCTTTCCAAATCAGGCAGAACTCAGATAATTGTTTGCATCAGTCTAGGATTTTAAAAATGACCTTTCTTTTCTTTTGCCAAAACATTTTCCTTTTTATCCTCTAAAGCTCTTTACTTTGATCTTTTATCAAAAAATCCCAGTCCCCAGTCATCCAAGTATTCCATTACCAAGTAACAACCAGAGGTGGGCTACTGCCAGTTGGGACCAGTTCAGGTGAACCGATAGTTTTGAGCACTAGCTCTGCCCACCCACCCACCCCGGCACTATGTCATCCTATATATCTCACCCTCTAGCTCGCTCACCCTGCCCAAGCATCCCAGTTAATTTCCATACCTCGTCTGGTCTACTCACCACGGCTGCCCAAGAAGGTGTGCTGGAAGCTGCGCTTATAAAATTGCCATGTGTTTGAAGCCGCACGCTCACATTTCTGATTCTGCACTAGGCAAACCGGTTGTTAAATTATGCAACAACCGAATCTCCTGTGAGAGGAACTGTGTAAGAATAGCATTCAGATGAGTACAAACCACTGCAGCAACCCAGAACACCAAAAAAAGAGAAAATGGATAGCCTGTAAACATCTTTCAACAAAATTTATTTTTTATTTTATTTATTTATTTATTTATTTATTTATTCATTTGTCCAATACACAATACATATGGAAGAGAATAGACATGAAGTAATATATATAAAGATAATATGTAAAAATAGAGGAGAAGATATATGAAAGGAAGAAAATTATATGATACATGAGATAAAGGAAAGACAATTGGACAGGGGACGAAAGGCATACTAGTGCACTTATGCAGGCCCCTTACTTACCTCTTAGGAACCTGGAGAAGTCAATTGTGGATAGTCTAAGGGAGAAATGTTGGGGGTTAAGGGTTGACACTATTGAGTCCGATAATGAGTTCCACGCTTCGACAACTCGATTGTTAAAGTCATATTTTTTACAGTCAAGTTTGGAGCGGTTAATATTAAGTTTGAATCTGTTGCATGCTCTTGTGTTGTTGCGGTTGAAGCTGAAGTAGTCATTGACCGGTAGGACATTGCAGCATATGATCTGGATATGAAATGGATATGAATGTAATTGTATCAAAAAGTGCCTGTACACTCAATCCACTACATCACAACCAAATGAGCTATGAAAAGGATAACACAACCATCAGAAACAACCAACAGAAAATTATAACCTCACAGCACGAAATCACTCCAAAACAACGAAATCCCTCCAAAACAAAACTCACCAAGTAAATCAAAAGACCCAACAGTCCAATAATTAAAAACAGGAATCATCTACCAGATAAATATGTCAGGACTGTAACAGTCACAATGTAGCACAGTTATACAACTTGCAGAAAATGTCCAGGAAACCAACTAATAGTTAAATACAGTAATGAAAACTCTTAATCTCACAACACATGGATCTCAACTGTAGTTTCAACTGGATTGTAACCTAAATTTCAATTGTAACCTAGTCCGAGCTAAATGCAAAAATACTAGGGAATTCCTAGAAGCTTGGCACTCCCACCCAATCAGCCATCAATAGGCACATAGAGATAAAACATATTTACAAAGCATTCAAAAGAGACAATAAAAAAGTTAATGTGAAAACAAAAAGTCCAGAGCATACTTTTTCTAGTAGCCAACACCAGATAAGTTAGGATTAAACCAGACAAATGATTTAAGAGAAAGCAATACCCTAATCAGGGAACTACCAAGAAAATAACCCCACACAACCACAAATGTATATAAACAGGCCAAAAGGCACATACACCTTGCATTGATTATCAGAAATGTGCTTTTTCACAAGACATCTGGACTTTACCTTTTTAAAAAGCACCTTTGGAACAACCATGACTTGGATGACTGAGAATCTCTATAGACATTTGCACTGACTATGTTTATCAAGTTACATAATTAAATGTCTGCTAGCAAACAACCAATTTTAGAGATGACCAAGGACGCCACTTTCCTTAAAAAGAAAAAAAAAAACCCTAACAAGTAGTAATGTAATCAGAACTTGGTTTGAGGAGAATTGTTGTCATGTTTATTCTCCGTTCCTTATCATATAAAGTTAGGACTTACAATAGGATAACCTTGAATCCCAAGGGTGATTTTCATTTTTGACACGAATTTAGACAAAAATCTCTCCCCCCCCCCCATAATCCAGTCCTGCTTACTTCTTAAAAACAATTAAAAGAAAGAAGAATCTTGTTCTATGAATAGTGAGGAGAGGATAGATTGTAATTAACTGTCTTCTTTGCAAGTAAGCTTATGATTTTATTTTTATTAAGATCCTGGCTTAGGAGAAGATTGTCTGGCATTTGGATTGAGTAAACAACTACCATATTCTCTATGAGTTCTGATTAGGAGTAATTCAACTAGATAAGATTAATTTATACTTGCAGACATACTATGTTTGTCACATTTCTTCTTTAAAGGCATTTGCCCATAGATAATGGACAAATGTAATAAGAAAGCTTTCACAGGTACAGCTGTACCTGTGCATAACTGGATAACTTTCTTGATAAGCAACCCAACAAGACAGACACAGGCTTCAGAGGATAATCAGAACTGCAGAAAAAATAATTACTACCAACCTGCCTTCCATTGAGTCCAGTCAAAAAGAGGGTCATGAAAATATTTACTGACCTCTCACACCTTGGACATAAATTGTTTCAACTCCTACCATCAAAAAGATGCTATAGAGTCCTGCACATCAAGACAACTAGACACAAGAACAGTTTTCCCCCCAAACACCATCACTTTGCTAAACAAATAATTCCCTCCACACTGTCCAACTATTCAGTAAGGCAGCATTACTATTACTATTAGTCTTCTCGTTGTTCCTATCACCCATCTCCTCCCACTTATGACGGTATGACTGTAATTTGTTGCTTGTTTCCTTATGATTTATATTAATATTGATTGTTTCCTGATTGCTTATTTGTACCCTATGATGATGATCATGAACTGTTGTACTTCATGATTCTTGACAAATGTATCTTTTCTTTTATATACACTGAGAGCATATGTACCATTGACAAATTACTTGTGTGTCTGATCACACTTGGCCAATAAAGATTCTATTCTGTTCTGTTCTATTCTAAAAATGTCTGTGGCCAATAAAGATTCTGTTCTGTTCTGTTCTGTTCTTTTCTTTTCTTTTCTGTTCTGTTCTGTTCTGTTCTTTTCTGTTCTGTTCTGTTCTGTTCTGTTCTGTTCTGTGCTGTGCTGTGCTGTTCTGTTCTAAAAATGTCTGTGTGTCACTCATGGCTCCTTGTGAAACAGCCAGCAGCACTTCAAGGATTCATAAGTGAGGCTTCCAAATTGCTTTTTTAAATTGATTAACCCAAATAAAAATATTGTAATTAATAAATGTCCAACCAAAATGCAAAGTGTAATTAATTGTGTGTAAGATAGAAATGAGCAAAATATTATAAGGCTCATTTACTGCATCTGATAGTACAAGTGTAGTGCTCAAACACTTTCTTTTCATGCCACCCTAAAGTTTCTTAAAGTTCCTTTCCTATCTGCTCTTAAATCCCAAAGCATATGAAATTTGGCTTTGTTTGTTCTTACAATGAACCTGATGGAACTTCATAAGTCAAAAGTGGTGGAACTGATGCCAATTTAATGAATTTTGAGGTTGACTGGTTTACAGTTAGCAAAAGAGCTTCTCTCAACATTTGATATATACTAGTAACAGTATCTAATGCCTTTTCCTAATGCCTGGGGTTTAAGAGTATATACTAACCATACGCCAATCCAGATATTTGTGCTAGTTAGGTAAATATGCTATACTACTTACACCAAGATTCATAAAAAATAAGCCACAAATGTTATCAAAGTTGCAAATAATAATATGGGTCAAATGAGCATTTGGAAGAAGGCTCAGCAAATTTCAAAGTGGGGTGAGGAGGAATCAACCAGTGACTTAAGTAATAGTGTTTAAAATGCATTCACTGCCTGCATCAGGCAATCAGAATTCATATTTGCATTTAACGCTTTAAAAATTGTTTTCCTACGGGAAAAAATGGAAATAATTCTGACTTTTCAAAAAAGAAGAATGCCAGTTTTTTGGGAGGTGGGGTGGGGGAGAATAAGGAAAATCAAAGCTGATTGGTTCTCCCATATCTCTGTTTTTTTTTAGTTAGCTAGGTAAATAAATTAGTAAGAAATAAATAAGTAAATTAATAAAGTCTAATGTGTCATTTATCTAGTGTAACTAATGAAATATTAGTTTGTGTATAAGCAGAAAAAATGATAGCAATAATACAAATGTAGAATACACACACACACATCATTACCAGTTAGTGATTGCCATGTTGTTTAATTATTCAGGTAAATGTGTGTGTGTGCCTATGTATGTATGTATGTATGTATGTATGTATGTATGTATGTATGTATGTATGTATGCATATGGCAATCTCTAGGAAAATGAATGTGGAGTGTTATCAGAATTCTTTGAATTAGATTTCCATATTGCAAATGTTCCATTACCGTATCACGCAATACCATCAGGGCAGGAAATATGGAGGAGTGAGTAATTTGTATCTTTCAAAGCAGAATACACATTTTGAAAAGATTGGATCAAGATTATACAAAATAGTAGATGCAAGGATGGAAACACTACACTACTTTTATACTTCATCGATGTGAAATAAGTACCCTTTGTAAAAAAAAAAATCCACAATGCCAGATGGTAAGCAAGGAAGAGACAAAAATGGGGTCCACAAACCTGAAAAATGTACGTAAGAAGGCCATCTAGTTACACAATCTAGTTATTTGTACAGTAGGCCACCATAACAAGAGTCTACGGTAGCAGAAAAACAAAATGTTGCAAAAAGTTATTGATTGCCTGTCAGTGTAAAAATGAGGATGCATTCTTTATCTTGATTGGATTGGTAGATGATAGCAGGAATCAAATTATTTTGATTCAAACTAGAGTCTTGGACTTTAAGAGAGCTAATTTCAATAAACTTAGAGGATTGGGAAGGATTCCATGAGTGAGAACCCTCAAGGAGAAAATTTTGAAAAGTGAGATTATAAAAACCCAGCCTAACACAATACCAATGAAGAAGAAAAATAGTAGGTCTCGAAAGAAACAAGCTGCATAAAAAACTCTGGGACAAATTGAAAGACAAAAAGGACAAGTATAAAAAGTGGAAAGAAGGGGAAATAACTAAGGCAGAATACCATCATCAAATAGCCCAAGCCTGTAAAGATGAAGTGAAGAAAGCTAAGGCTCCCAATGAACAAAAGCTTGCGACAAAAGTAAAAAGTAACAAAAAAAAGCTTCTTCCAACATTAAAAAAAAAAAAAAAGTCAAGGAAACAATTGGTCCATTACAGGGAGAAAGTGGCAAAGATAAGCAATGAATCAATGAACACCTAGAAGGAAATAAAGTAATAACCAAAAGCCAACATGGGTTTGTTAAAAACAGATCATGCCAGACTAAACTTATTGCATTATTTGACAAAGTGACAAAATTAGTGGATGAGAGGAATGCTGCTGATTTAATTTACTTGGACTTCAGTAAGGAATTTAATAAAGTAGACCATAACCTACTACTAGATAAAGTTGAAAAATGTGGGTTAGACAGCAACACCACCAGATGGATTCAAAACTAGCTAACCAACCACACTCAATGATAGTGTTCAACAGAACTGCATCTACATGAAGGGAAGTATGCAGTGGAGTACCCAAGGCTCTGTTTTAGGCCCAGTACTCTTCAATATCTTCATCAATGACATGGGGAACTCATTCGCCAAACTGTCAGGAATAGCCAATTCTCCAGAAGATAGGCTCAAGATACAGAAGGATCTTGACAGACTTGAACATTGGGTGCTATCAAACAAAATGAAATTCAATGGTGAAAAAAGCAAGGTTCTACATTTAGGCAACAAAAACAAAATGCACAGGTACAGTATATGTGGTACCTTGCTCAACAGTAGTAACTGTGAGAGGGATCTTGGTGTCCTAGTCGACAACCATTTAAATATGAGCCAGCAGTGTGCAACAGCTGCCAAAAAAGCTAACACAGCTCTAGGCTGCATTAACAGGGGGATAGAATCAAGATCATGTGAAGTGTTAATACCACTATGTAATGCCTTGGTAAGGCCATACTTGGAATACAAATCCAAACAAACAAACAAACAAACAAATAAATAAATAAATAAATATTGCATTCAGTTTTGATCACCGCGATGTAAAAAGGATGTTGAGAGTCTAGGAAGCAGAGATGAGCAACAAAGATGATTAGGGGACTGGAGGCTAAAACATATGAAGAACTGTTGCAGGAACTGGGTGCCGGGTTTAATGAAAAGAAAGACTAGGGGAGACATGATAGCAGTGTTCTAAAATCTCAGGGGTTGCCACAAAGAAGAGGGAGTCAGGCTATTCTCCAAAGGACCTGAGGGTAGGATAAAAAGCAATGGGTGGAAACTAATCAAGTAGAGAAGAAACTTAGAAGGGAAATTCTTGACAGTTAGAACAATTGATCAGTAGAATGGCTTGCCTCCAGAAGCTGTGAATGCTCCAACATTGGAAGTTTTTAAGATGTTGGATAACCATTTGTCTGAAGTAGTGTAGGGTCTCCTGCCCAAGCAGGGGGTTGGACTAGAAGATCTCCAAGATCCCTTCCAACTCTGCTGTTGTCATTATTATTATTAATCCTGACCTTAGATTAAGTCATGGGAACTGAATGGGCTTTACTTTGAAAACACAGAATTACAGTTTTGTGCACATGGTGGACTACAACTTGGCCACAATATTTTCAAGCTACCGTATGAAATGCAATGACATTCGTGTTGAACAGAACAGAACAGACAGAACAGAATAGAGTTTTATTGGCCAAGGGTGATTGGACACACAAGGAATTTGTCTTGGTGGATATGCTCTCAGTTTACATAAAAGAAAAGATAAGTTTGGCAAGAATCATAAGATACAACACTTAATGATAGTCCAGGTACAAATGAGCAATCAAATCATATTAGGAACCAGTCAATATAAATTGTAAGGATACAAGCAACAAAGTTACAGTCATACAGTCATTAGTGGGAGGTGATGGGAATGATGAGAAGATTAATAGTGATGCAGCCTTAGTCGATAGTTTGACAGTGTTGAGGGAATTATTTGTTTGGCAGAGTGGTGGTGACACAGAGTTCTTGTGTCTAGTTGCTCTGGTGTGCAGTTCTCTATAGTGTCGTTTTGAGGGTAGGAGTTGATGCAATTTGTGTCCAGGATATGAGGTGTCTGTAAATATTTTCACAATATTTTACTTAGGTGATTTATTTCAGAATAAATTTACAAAGAATTGAACTGTGTATCACGGTTGCTTTCTGTCTGGTTTTAAAGTCCCATGCTTTGTGCAATATTGTATTCATTAAGCAGTTTCTCCAAGCACTTTGTTATGCCCTAAGCAGTTCCGAGGTTAATGTATGACCTCCTTTGACTCTGTTCCCCAATTAATACACTGCCATTCAAAAGTTGAGAATTTCCAACTCGAATTGCTTCTTAAATTATAATAGATGTATTTATGATTAGTCAGTAATCACTATATGTTTCATTGCAGTGATGATGCTTGCTCCTGGTTTGAATGAGAAAGTCCTTATTGAAAGTGAGGTATTCAGTAGATTTGGGGCTCCTTTTGTTTTGTTTTTTGTATGATTGGCTGTCATTTGGAAAACCTCAGGTGGCCCATTTATCATGTATTTAAAGCAACATGCGAAAACCACTTTTTCTGGCAACTGCAACTGGATGATATTTTTTAAAAATCTATGATTCCAAAATAAGTCCTGCCCTAGTAGATAAGATGCTGGGCTTGTCAACCGGAAGTTGGAAGTCCAATACCAAATACTGCATGACAGGCTGAGCTCCAGTTCTTGTCCCCATTCCTGCCAAGCTAGCAATTCTAAAGCTTCTAAATACAAATACTGTAGATAAATAGGTACCACTTGGTAGAAAGGTAACAGTCTTCCCTGCACCTTAGTATATACTCATGCTGGTCACCATGGAAATGTCTTTGGACAACACTGGCTCCTTCAGCTAGGAAATAGAGATGAGCACCTCTCCAGTGAAAATTTTGAGTACTTTAGAGAACCAGTAAATACCACATCTGATTGGCCTAACCTCCATCTATTCTCTGCCTCCCAAGTCCCAGTGGATCAGGAGGAAATGGGGATTTTGTAGTAACCTTCCCCTTGTGCAATGCAATGCTTTCCCCCCCGCTGCCACCCCCATATGTGCAGGCCCCACAGAACCCTCCAAACTTCCAGTAGGCCCATTGGGCCATTTTTTTCCTCTCCAGGCTTCAGAAAAGTTTCCAGAGTCTGCGGATGGCAAAAAACAAACATCTGGTAGGCCCACTGAGTCATTTTTTGCTTTCTTCAGGCTTCAGAAGGCTTTGCTGAAGCCTTGGGAGGGAAAAAATGGCTTCTCTCACCCTCTGGAAGGCCAGTGCACATATGCATAGGGCAACGTCTTGTAGGCACTCAGATATGGCTCCATGTGTTACCTGTGGCACGTATGCCATAGGTTCACCATCACAATTTTACAGTATCCTTCCCCTGCCATGCCCACCAAGCCACGCCACGCTCCCCAAGGAATGTCCACAGAACCAGTAGTAAAAAAAATTGATTCCTATCACTGACACTGTCCTTTATAATCAGACACAGCTGACAGGGGGAAACTTTACCTTTTAAATTCATAACCAAAGATATTTCAATTTACTCTCATTCTAAAGAAACCAGGGGTGAAGTCCAGCAGGTTCTGACCTATTCTGGAGAACTGATAGTGGAAATGTTGAGTAGTTCGGAGAACTGGCAAATAACACCTCTGGTTGGCCCCAAACTGGGGTGGGAATGGAGATTTTGCAATATTCTTCCCTCAGGAATAGAGTAGGAATGGAGACTTTGCAGTATTGTTCCCCTGCCACACCCACCAAGCCACATCCACCAAACCACATCAGACCTACCAAGCCACGCCCACACAACCAGTAGTAAAACAAATTGGATTTCACCACTGAAAGAAACTTCCACCGATCAGGAATTAAACTTAAATATCCTGGAGGATTTTTGGAGATATCTAAGTGGGCATAGAAGGGCATAACAATTATAATCCTTTCAACATCTTGTTAAAATAACTGGTACATTTTTGCTACAGTCAGAAGGCCAATATAATTTGGGTTCTTGCACCTGAAATGTAATGCCTTCCCAAGTTAGTAGCCTGTTGGCTTATTAAAGGGAGAAAAACCAATAATTTTATAGGTGATAGATATGCCTGCTTTGGATGCCACTATGATGCTTGTAGAAATACACCAATATTCATTGCACTAGCAAGAAACTCTCAAATGTGGCATTCTGGGGTAAGCCTTACACACACACAAAGACACATATGAGTAACTATGGATTTGAACAACTCAGCCATCAATACTTGACCTTGGTACCGCTGATTCCCCTATTTCAATTTTTGTGTAGGAAATGGAATATGAAAACCAAAATCTACCTGCCTCATGATCTGGACTTCTTCTTACCCTTGTTCACATGAAACAATGGAGTTTTGGAATGAGCAAATATGTAAGAATTTCATTTTTCCTGGAAGACATTCCTCTTTGATTTAGTTTCTCTTTCCTGAAATACTGAGCTCTTTGTGTGAAGTTATTTATTATCATTTCCTTCCTTTCTATTTTCCTCTTATGCTCTTGGCATTTGCTTAGTCTTTTGCCCACCCTTCTCCCTAACCCCTATTATCCTCAACAACAGGGTGTGATAAATTATTCTTATGGTTAATAATTGACCTAGAACCCTTGTGGATAAATTTCATAGCCAAAGTAAGATTCTATTCTTGGACATTGTTTAGCATTTTACCTACTAAACAAAATTGAAGGATCAAGCCTATTCCAATTGTTTATTCAAAGTAGTATGTAATTTTTATAACTCTGAATAAAGATTACAATTTATTGAAATAGTAATAAACTGAAGCTATAGTAACAAGTGCTGTTAAGTTTGATAGACCTGAGGGAGGGCAACTGTATTAGAAGTTAATAACGGAAAAATATTTACATGAGCAATTTATTGGCTGGGTAATTTGCAATAAAATAAAAAGTTTATTTTTCTTGATGCCTAACAGAGTTTGATGTTCTATTTTCTTGTGAAACCCCAGTGGAAAACATGCTTTTACTGTGAAAGTAATCCAACTAGATATCTTCACGATCTTAATAGGCAAAGTGGATTGACCTCAGTTCATTTTCATGGAGCTTAGGACAAATTGATCAATTTACTTTGTAAATAATTACTATTTGAATGTTGATTTTCCTTTCCCCTAGATTAGCACTTTAAAAAGCTTCTATCCAGGAATTTTAATTCAGTATAGCTACACTACAGCCAGATATTTGTATACAGAGATATGTGTGTGAGTGAGAGAGGTGGGAGGTAGAAAATATAATTATAGAAGAATATATCGGTTCTGGAATATAAGAATTATTTTGTTTTGAGAAAAAAACTGTTCAGAAATAGGTATTTACCAAACAAAAGAGATCAAAAATAGTCTAATGTCTTTCTTCAATTAAACTGTTCAATAACCAGCTGAACAGCTGCATTTATATTAAACAATATCTGTTCAATAGATTTACACATATCCGGCAAGCTACTCCTTTCTGGAGGAAGCAACATTATGTAAAAGGTAGAAATGTAATAAGAAATGGACTCTTTTTGTAGACAGTTCTTCCTCTCTGCATTTGTCTCACTTAGTTGTAAGAGTCATTTGCTTTTCACCGTTAATTATTACAATAAACTTTTCAATGCAAGATGCAGTAAGGGTTTTCATTTTTCAGCCAACTTATTGGAGACTAATAATAAGAATGAGTAACTGGTCTAGGATTACCCAATCCTCGGTGATTCTCCTGACTCCTGAACCATTCCCTTTAATGTTATAACATGCTTGCTCTCTATTTTTATAGCCAAAATTATAACTAATACGTAATGCAGCAGATAGATTTTGCTTTCTTTAGTAAGATAGAATTACACTACTTAGTGTTCCAGGCTTTCATTGTGTTTCCAGATACCATTTAATCTGGTAGTTAGGATTTGGATTGTCTTCCAGTTTGGATGTAGAACAGATGTAGGTTCTGGATTATGCTATTGCTGGTTTGCTCAGGGACATGCCACGCGGGTGTGCTTGAGTCGTAGGCTTAGAATTAAAAGTTACTCATGCAAGCACCTAAATTTCAGGAAGTGTAGCACAAATTTTATTTTCTGTGGTTCAGACACAGAGGCCTTTGTTTTAGAGAAGACTGGATCTGAATTTATATATCCTATTTCTCTGTTATTTTCAGGTTAGATAGAAGCCATGTTTGATATCTTCTTCTTCCAGGTGAGAAAGAAAGCAGAAGAAACCATATGGGAAGACCTCAGCCACACATAATTTAAAACTCCAATTGAAAGCCTTGTTTCATATGCATCCAGAAAATTTTAAACATTCAAGGTATGGTCCAGTGAAGGGCTACCAAAATTGTTACTACCACACTGTGGGCCTGACTTATGCCGGACGCTTTGCATTTACTTTCAACATCTTTCAGTGCAAATTGGGTGCTCTGGAGTGGAGCTCCATTTTTGCTACCCCACTGCATCCCCCCCTCATCCTGGCAGTACCCCTCCCCTGGTATGATTCCTTAACAGTTATTTTGCTTTCAACTGCTCACAGAGTCACTTCCATATCATCTGACTCTTAATGCTATAGCACACTTTGTCACTCTCTCTTTATCACTTGTATGTCTTTTGATCTTATTCTTCTTGTTAAGGTGTTTTAATTGACTTTTTAATTGTTGGTCATTCTGAATGCCTCATAAGACAGCATAAGTTACACGTAGCAACTTCAGGGCAAAGTTGGCCCATGCTTGAGGGAGCTGTTTCACTTTCATGTTCAATTTGTTTCTGATATTGCTTGCGGCTTTCTCTAAACTACATGAAACAACAGTAGAATGAATACCATTTATTTGGAATGCTGCTGCTTCCCAAAATTAAATCATCACAATCACAATGTATCCTTTGTTAAATGTAAAACTTAATGGGTTTTTCTTTCTTTTAAATAAATAATTTAAAATATCATAAATGGTCCATATAAACCAGCCTTCTGCAGTGTGGTCCAAGAGGACTGCGGTGGGAGCTACGATCCAAATATTTCTGTCGTGTTAAAGGGGGTCAAGGCTCAAAGGTAAAAGGAATTCATAAAGCCATTATGTTTAAGGGTAGATTTTTAAATGGTTTTGATAAAGGCTTGTAAAACAGCCAAGAGCAATCCTGCAATTTTAATGTTAAGTGGCTTCTGTATTGGAAAAATGCCCAAGGGCCATGTCTGGCAGGGTCACTTACAAATGACTGATGGGAGATCAATACAGACAGAGTGGGAATGCAGCTTTGTCACTGGGATATGTAGTTAGTATGTGATTAGCTTTAAGTAGCACTGACTTAGATGTAGATGGGCAGTAAAGTGCTTAGCAGCAAGTCGTCTTAGTGGCCATACATACACAGCAGTTAATGGAGCAAGAAGTATTCCATTTTCCCCATAGACATCCAGGAGGACACCCTGAACCTGCTTTCACTTTTAGGAAAGAGCAACAGGAGCTTGTATTTTTGATTAAAAACACCTGTTAAAGGCATCTTTCACTGTCTTTATGGGAAGTGTAACTCTAGCAGTTAGAAAAATCCACTTTGCAGTCAAACTAGTTTGCAAGAGGTTATGCAGCAGAAGCAGCTGGGTCATTTGATGTTTTTCAAGAAGGACTAAAATACTGTAAGTACAATAGTCCCTCACCTATCGCTGGTGTTACGTTCCAGACCAGGCCGTGATAGGTGAAATCCGCGATGGGGAATTTATCGACTGATAGTACTTATTTAAGTATTTATATTGTAATTGTTTGGTAAGTTTTCATTGTTTTAAGTGTTTATAAACCCTTCCCACACAGTATTTATTTTAGATGCAGTATTTAAATACAGTATTTACAATTTTAGATTTTATTTTTTTTAAAAAAAACCTGCCGATCGAGTTCGGCGGGCTGTTTAAATCTGCCGATCGACTTCCTCAGAAACCCGCAATGAAGTGAAGCTGCAGTAGGTGAAGCGCGGTATAGCGAGGGACTACTGTACATCCATAGGATAACTTTAGTAAATTATTAGTAAATTATAAGCAAAATAATAAGTACAATATAAAGAACTCATAAGTACAAATATAAGCCTCAGGATTAGAGGAAAGAAAACTAAAATAACAAAATATACTGATTTTGTTATTTATACGACAATGCTATTATGCTTTTGTTGTGAAAACTACCTTGAAAAATTGCCTTAAAAAGAAATATTAATTTTAATAACAATAAATCTGCAGTCTAATCATTGCAAACTATTGCAATGCATCTATAAGAATTTTATCTTTAAGTACAGAAAATATTTCCTGCAGTAGTATTTCTCAAATATTATTTCATTTAAAAGAAAAATATAGCAAATCGAATGTGAATTGCTTGCTCTAAAAACAAAATAGCATTACTATATTTTATTATTGTTGCAAAGATGACTATGTAAAGAAAATGTAGTAAAATTCAATGAGAATTAGAATTTCTTGGTGGATAAAAAAAGTTTTATCACTTTTTAATTTTATACTTACAAGCCCTTTTATATTCCCTTACTACAGTAGTTTTCTTTTACTTTTTAAACCTGTTTTTTCTTGATACAATCTAGAAGATAAAAGAAAAAAAACAATTTCTGAGATACATTAAAATAAATTGTATAATAAATATATATAGTCACTTTTCTAGCCCTTGCTTTTTAGCCAATGAATATACAGTCTTATAATGGTTGACATATTCATTGAAGCCATATATAAGTGGTTAATATGTATAACCAGGGGTGGATTCTTGCCACTGGTTCGCTTCTTCCTGCGCTGCGTAGTCATGTCGCATGAGAGTGCATGCATAGTGCCTAAAACCGCTTCTGCACATGAACAGAAGCTAAAAACCAAGATAGTGGCACCATCTATAGAAAACAAGATAGTGGGGCCATCTATAGAACTGGTAGCTGGAATTTTCCTCAGTCGCTGAACCCGGAATTTCCCCCTGCTCACTGAAGATGGCCATAGTCACTGCCATTAGAACCAGTTTGGGGGGGGGGGTGGCCAACTAACAATTGCTCCTGGTTCGGCATGAGGGGGGGGTTCTTGCTACCAGTTCTGTAGAACAAGTCGGAACTGGGAGCAACCCACCTCTGTGTATAACCACTAACATATTGAATTAGGGCAGAGATAGAATACTTTATTGGCCAAGTATGACTAGACACACAAGGAATTTGTCAGTGGTCCATATGCTCTCAGTGTACATAAAAGAAAATATACATTGGTCAAGAGTCATGAGGTACAACACTTAATGATTGTCATAGGGATCAAATAAGCAATCAGGAAACAATCAATATTAATAGAAATCTTAAGATACAAGCAACAAATTACAGTCATACAGTCATAAGTGGGAGGAAATGGGTGATAGGAATGATGAGAAAAACTAGTAGTAATAATAGTGCAGACTTAGTAAATAGTTTGATGGTGTTGAGGGAGTTATTTTTTTAGCAGAGTGATGGCGTTTGGGAAAAAACTGTTCTTGTGTCTAGTTGTCTTGGTGTGCAGTGCTCTATAGCGTCATTTTGAGGGTAAGAGTTGAAATAGTTTAGGTCCAGGATGCGAGGGGTCAGTAAATATTTTCATAGTCTTCTTTTTGACTCGTGCAGTATACAGATCATCCACCAATGCTCAGTTTGACCATCTTCACAAGGTGTTGTTCAGAGTTGTTCAGTGTTTCATATGCTATCTTGTCTTCCTACAAGAAAATTGAGAAATATTAATTAATATAGTTTATATAGGTTCCAATCTATAGGTTAATGATATGATTATGTATGGCTTTTAACAATTAAAACATCGGTTCGGAGGGAACCATTCAATTAAAATAAACTACGAATTACACAAAATAATTACTTCCATTTAGGTAGTATTGCTAAAAAAAAAACAACTCCAAACACAAAACAACAAAGTTAGTGACGGACTTTCTAAAATGGAGTTTGACACTAAACAACAGTGAGTCTACGGAGAGGGGCAGCATACAAATCTAATAAATAAATAAATAAACAAACAAACAAACAACCCATACCTACAGGAAAAATGCACAGCTAGGTGTTTGTCTTCTATGCTACCTACATACATACATTACAGTTACATTGCTCCTGATATCGTAACCTCCTCTTCCCTCATAGAAATCCTGAAGATGTGTATGCTTTGCATTGGAGGAAACACTACACTACTTCAGACAGATGGTTCTCCAACATCATCTTAAAAACGTCCAGTGTTGGAGCATTTACAACTTCTGGAGGCAAACTGTTCCACTGATTAATTGTTCTAATTGTCATGAAATTTCTTGGAAGGTAGTTACTTCTCTCTTTGGTTAGTTTCCACCCATTGCTTCTTGTTCTACCCTCAGATGCTTTGGAGGTATTGAAACACTGCTATCACGTCTCCCCTGGTCTTTTTATTCATTAAACTAGCCATGCCCAGTTCCTGCAACCGTTCTTCATATGTTTTAGCCTCCAGTCCCCTAATTACTTTGTTGCTCTTCTCTGCACTCTTTCTAAAGTCTCAACATCCTTTTTGCATCGTGGCCTTCTTCTAGATTATTTTTCTGCTCTGTAGACAACTTTTTAGGGATGACCATTCGAATGCAAACTAGGAAATCTGAGTGCTTTGAAATCAGTCAAGATTAAATTAGTGGCACTTTCTTCTGAGTAAAACAGTTCTGAGAATTCTGATAATTTTCCTACCCCCCCTCCTTTTTAATGGAAGATGATTATGGGATTATTATTATCTTGAGTTACTATTTTAATCCACTCTCGTAATTTGTTTCTTTACTGGCTATTATATGGCTAAAACTGTATATTAAAAAATCTCTTGATTAAAGCCTTCAAATCTTCTATCCTCTTTGCTCTGACCTTCCATTTGTCTTTTTTCTCTCCTGAACATTTTAGTCTCACACATCATACATACTGAAATGATTTTTACTGGTCTTCTAATCTTTCCAAGGCCATGCATATGCCAGTAATCTGCAGCCAGGGGCTATCACCTGCCATCTTAATGGGCCCTTAGTCTACAGTTAATTACAGGGAGAAATTTGGGTATCCAACTCACACAAAGGGGGGGAAAAGGTAGCTTGTAGCTGTATGTCATAATGTTCAGAGGGTGGCTGCTACAATGATCTCCTTTTCAATGAACTTTAACATTCTTACCTACTTTCCTACTTAAAATGGAGGTGACCCAGAAAAGCCCAGGGCTTAATGAAGAACATCATAAGCATAATATTTGAGGAAAACAGCAGTACCCATATAATCACTATTACCCTCTTATTAAGCACACTATAATATACAGACCATCACCTAATTAAAACTGGACCAAAGCCACTAATAAAACTGATGTGGATCACTGGTCCTTAAAGCACTTGCCTTAAAGATAAGGCTGATGTCTGGAAGTCTTCACGAATCAGTCCAGTTGTAGAATATAGCTAATAAGAGCAAACTCACTCCTGTTGCTGTCAACAGTGGTAGCAATGTAAACTTGATGGTGCAAAGATTATTCTTTAAGTTGAATAATTATCCTTACATCTGTCTGATTCCATGAATTTCTTTGAAAATATTTATTTATACTAGCTTAGTATAAATGTTTTAAATAAAGTATCTAATATAAGACCGGTATATAAGCAATCTTCTTTCACTTTTGAAACTAGTCCTTGCTTCTGGTGGCTTTTAATAGGATACTATTACCATATTTTTCACACCTTTTCCTCCCTAAAAGAGGCTGATAATTAGGGCACGTCTTATACTCTGAGTGTAGCTTTTTTTTCTCTCCACACCCCCCCACCCCAGCCCTAGCTAGCTGCTAACTATCTTCCCAGCTCTTACCTTGCAGGCTCTTTCATTGTTTTTCTCTGCAGGGTTTTTTCCATTGCTCTACTTGCTCCGACTGCTTTTTTCCAGGTGCTAATGATGTTCCCAGCTCTTACTGGCTTGCAAGCTCTTTCATTGTTACTCTCTCAGAATAAAGGTTTTTTTTAAGCCCTAACCAGGGGATAAAATAATGTACTGAAGCTAACCAGACTAAGGACACTAGCCAGATGAATACCTGGTAAGCAGATTCTTTTCCCTATTTTCCTCCCCAAATCTAAGGTGCTTCTTATACACCAGTATGCTTTATACTCCGAAAAATATGGTATATATACTTTTAGCCAATTTTTTTTTATTTTTGTGAAACCAGAAAAAACTTACATTTTAACCACTATCAGAAAACAAGTCACTTCTTTTTTTTTCTTTTTGAAAATATAGTTTACCGTGGATAAGAAGTGGTACCTCAGCCTTGTTACCTGATAGCATTTTTTCAGGAGAAATATATATTTCCCCCACGAGACTGTGATATCAGCCATCCTCAACATTTTATACAAAGGTGTCTGAAAGTAAATTGTTTGTCATGGTGGCAAACTATGCCTTGAAAACAAAATATGTGCCTGAATGTTGAGAGGTTGAAAAGTTATTCTAAATACAAATTCTGTTGCCAGCAAGTTAGTTCTTACAAACAGGTGAGATGGTCTTCTTACTCTCTATGGTCCAAAATGGAGTCACTTTTCACACAAACTGAATTATTTGATTAATTGATGAGCACCACTATTATCACCAATGCCATCTCTTCTAATAGAAATTACAATGAATTGCTCCAAAGGAGAGGGCTCTAAATCTAAGTGAGCTTGGGCACCCCAGGCTTAAATAGGAGAGGGGTGTAGCTACTAGCAGTATTTTTGACCTGAGGTGACAAAATTACATTACTTTTAATATTAGATTAGTTCATATTGTCTTTTTATTGTTGTTAGCAGCCCCGAGTCTACGGAGAGTGGCGGCATACAAATCTAATTAATAAATAAATAATAAATAAAAGGCAGGCAGAATGATCAAAGTGTCACTACACAACAAACATACTATCATAAAATACAACATGAGGTTGATGTTGAATAACGAAGTAAACAAATCAATAGTTCTTGTACACATACTGCTCTAAATTGTTTGAATTTCATTACAACGCTATTTGATGTTCTTAAATCAACACTAGCTCTGTGGGTCAATGTTTTAATAATTTTTAACAATAACTATTAATACCATTTGAAAAATTGTACATCAGATTTATTTCCTATGGCATACAGCGAGATTAGAAAAGACCATTGAAAGGAAGGAAAACCAGCAAGGAAGTTTAAATGCTGTATTGTATTCTTTTCCAATCACACCTTTTCTTACAATCAATTTCTTTTAGAATGTTGGAACTTTTTTCTCGATATTCTTTAGGGATACCTAGAGCCTTGTCATTAATTTGGTAGGCATTGATTTATCATAGTTTATTGGGATTCCCTAAGTTTGAAGACACTGAATCAGTGGTGTGTTCTAAATTAGTTTGCCATCAGTTTGTGCATGGGCTCACGCTTGCATGTGATGTTTCTGCACATGCGCAGAAGCGTCCTGGGTGAAGCCTCCCACCATGACCGCTGCTACCAGATCTAAGAGCAACCCACCGCTGCACGGAATGCAACTGTGGCTAATGGCAGCAAAGTATTTAGGGTCTGGATGAGAGAGGATGAAGCAATCTAAATAATGTAAGTAAAACAGAATATGTTATACTTAGGACAAATATGGTCTGCAATGGCGTTAGTAAAGAGAGTGAGGTTGAAGGGGCTGAGATCAACTCCCACAGAACATTTCTTAAACCCATAAACATGTGTCCCATCAGATATACATAAGAATTCCTTCTTACGCATATCAGATGGGAAACATGTTTACAGGTTTAAGAAGCAGATTCAGTATGATGATGAAAATTATAAAAAGTCTCAGAGAACTCCAAAGAGATGCGAGACATAATCAGAGGGAGAATTCTGGACAGGCTCTTGCAGTTTTGATTTTTATCTACCTTCTAGATAAAAACCAGTAACTTGTTCTAAAGATTGCAAGATGCTGTTTTTCACTACCAACGATTGCGGTCACATTTGCAAATTCTGATATATCTAACATTTCTTCCGCCATTCCTGCATTATAAATGATTCTGTGGTTTTAGCATTTTGGCTCAACAAAGCAAAATAATTAAATTAATCTAACTCTGAGCATGTTTATAACTTCCTTATTGAGCTTGCATGTGGTGAGCTGGTTTAGTTTCTTTGTTTTTTGTTTTGTTTTTGATTTCATTGAAAGCTACTTTGCAAAAATGAAGCTGCAGCTGCCAAGGAGATGATTCTTATGAACACGGAAACTAAGCAATGCTTATTATTGATCAGTAGACTCAGACATTAATGGAAATAGCTAAATTAGAAAAGATCCTTTTATAAGCTATGGCAAAGTATATTTATTTGATCCGGGCAAACTGTTATTGAATGGTGTAAAGCTTAAGTAATCTTTCTTTCTTTCTTTCTTTCTTTCTTTCTTTCTTTCTTTCTTTCTTTTGTTCTTTCTTTCTTTCTTTCATTCATTCTTTCTTTCTTTCCTCCCTCCCTCCCTTCCTTTCTTTCTTTTGCAATCTTCAAGTAACCAGAAATCACTACAAATATTTCTTTTACTATTTGATTTTAGAAAAAAAATGTTTCTTTTTGAGTTACATATAAAGAAATGTTTCTTATCTCAGTGAGTATCCTATGCAGTCCCTTCACTCTTTTTCCATTCTATTTCATTTATAACTCAGCCAGAGTTAAATTTACTTTTATATATGGTGGGGGAGGTGCTTATACAGGCTTCTTTAAAACAAAATTAAAAAGAATGGAAAAGTCTAAATGTTATTAATGTATTCCAAAAGCATTATTACTATTCAATTTTTACTATTGGCTGGAAAAATTATACATATTGTTTCTGTCTGAAAATGGGGTTTTCATAAAATGGCATGAGTTTAAATAGTGGTGAATATACAATGCTTTTATAATACCTTGTGGTATAGCTATTTCTTGTGCATTTTCAAACATTTACAAACTTTACACACTCTTACTGGAATACAAATTCTATCATCTTCAAATTTTGGAACATGATTGTCAAGTTCAGTGATCTTTAGCCCAGTAGTAACAGTAGAATCTACATTTTGCTGGAGAGACGGAGTAACGACACGGACACAAGAGCTGGATTTAAAACTGGGTCATTTTTATTAACATAAATTTGCATAATTTATTCATTAAATTTGCACATATTAGCATAATCAACTATGACCCGGAACTGGACCTGCAGGGTCAAACAAATACTTCCGGGGCGGAAATGACGTTAGTGTAAAAAACTTCCTGGGCAACTCATGGGCGTAACTCGATGCAAGTCCAGGTGAGGGACCACTCCATCACCTGCGACCCTGCCATGCTTTGCATGAGGGGGTCCCACCGGCTAACCCCAATCGGGGAATTTAAAGGTGCAGGACCCAAAGACAGGTTCCCCCCAGCTGCTCAGGCAGTCGCTCCCTCCATGAGCTTGCAGAGAACCTGTCAATCATCCCCAAAGATGCCCAAGGGAGAACGCGCGGTTGCTAAACCACCACCCAGTTTTCTGCCCCTAACCTGCCACGGAGCGGGGGTCAGATCTCTATCTTGGCCCCCCGACTCCCCCCTCTAGCTGTGCCAGCTCACGCAGAGACCGCTGCAGGTCCTGTAAGAAAATGGCATTCCCCTGTTCTGACAGGTGAACGCCGTCAGCCCGGTAAAGCCATGGCCGGTCTATGGTGATGAGGGGATGGGCCACTACAACCCCACCTAGTTCCCTCACTGTTTTGCCCAGGGCCCTATTCACTCTACGTCTCGCCCGGTGAATGGCCCTAAGGGAAGTGGCGTCCCTCCACACGATCCTAGGTAGGATCTCCGACCACACCACTTGTGTGGTGGGCCACACCTCACGAAGCCTTCGCAGGTCTTCGCGTGCCTGGATGATCAGCGCCAGGCCTCCCAGCATGCACAGGTCATTGCCTCCTAAGTGCAATACCAGCCACCTGGGTGCGGCCACGGGACGCTGCCCACCCAAACCCACCTGGGCGCGACCCCGAGGAGCCGCCCCCACCATACTGCCGGGCGCAGCCACAGAATGCTGACCGCCCAGCAACGCCGGTAGGAGACCCTCCCACCGCATACCTCTCCGGCCCATCCAGGCAACCTTGACCTACCGCCCTAAGGACAGCTGGGTCCCGATGGCGCTCCTGGCTGCTGAGCGGCCGGCCCAAAATATCATGCTGTGGCCACACAGCAGCGCCGTCGGTTTCTCGTTAGCCTGGGGACCTGCAAGAGGACACACACAGAGAGGTTACCTAGCCTAAGCCCTGCCTAGGATCCTCAGCAGGCCTAACATAACCCAAATATGCCGCTGACCGCCAGCGGCCGATCTCCCGAATCCGATGGGCCGGGAAACCAGAAAGTGCCGCGCTAGTGGCGGCGCCGATGCGGAACGAATGCGTTCCATAACCAGCGGGATCCATGCCTACCCGGGCCAATGCCCTGGACACTAACACCCAAAATTGGTAACGGGTCAGAGGGGTACCGTCCCAATGCCTAAACAGGTACCCTTGCCCCGACCCCCGCAAGCTACAATAAAGCTGTAGGGCAGCCACCGGACACACCGACTGGTCGGCGGCTGCACTAAGCTGGATGCTAACCCCTCTGTGTAGCTGATCTGTCTTGGACTGCCTTACTACAAGGGACACCCCCCCTTGTCTAAAGGCCAGATCAGCATACTGGAAGGCTCGGAGCGAAGTGTCAGCCTGAGATGAAGCCATGGCCTCGCTGACCCTGAGGGCCCCAAAAAACATGACACAAGTCGCTGCCCTAAAAAGACGGGCCTCGTACAATGAGGCACACAGACTGTCAAAAACCCCGTTAATTAAAGACAGCTGCTCCACCGTCAGAGCCCGACGAGTGTCACCAGGGGCCCCCGCTTGCTCCCTCAGCCAGCCTTCCAGCATCTTCCGGATGCAGAAGTCACCCGAAAAATCCGCAAACCCCCCGCCTTGGACAGAAAGGCGAGGCCGGCTAACCTGGACCGGATCGTCCTAACTGACAGGCCACGCTGCCTAAGCTGGACGCAAAACTCGGCCAGGTGCTCTACAGGGACAGGCCAACTAAGTTGGTAACCCCTGCCCTGCCTGAAATCCCCAAACTCCTTACCTGCACGCTGGTATGCCCTGAGGGTGCCGGGTGCTACAGACAAGGAGATTGTCCTGGATGCCTCGTCTCTCCACCACTCTGGATCCCCCCCAGACTCCAGAGGTGGCCGGGGAACGCCTCTGGCAACTCTCGGGCCCACGGGGCCAGGGTCCGAAACCTGGACAACTGACCACGGGACAAGGCATCAGCGACCCCGTTATCCAACCCGGGGACATGCCTAGCCAAAAACAATGCGTTTAGGGACAAGGACCTGTGCACAAAATGGTGGACAAGCCGCATGACCCTGTCACTCTTAGAGGACAGGGCATTCACCACATGGACAACCGCTAGGTTGTCACACCAAAAGTGCACGGTCTTGTCCCTAAACTGCTCCCCCCAAAGCTCTAAGGCCACTATCAAGGGGAAGAGCTCTAAGAACGTAAGGTCCTTAACCAACGAAGAGGCACTCCATTCCGGAGGCCAAACCGACCAGCACCACTGGTCACCTAACACTACCCCGAAACCACAAGTCCCCGCGGCATCAGAGCAGAGCTGCAACTCAGCTTCCAAAAGAAGCTCGTGCCTCCAGAAGGACAAACCATTAAACATAACCAAGAAATCCCGCCACACGCCGAGGTCAGCCCTGACCCCAGCGCAGAGGCGGGTACGATGATGGGGCAAACGAAGCCCCTTCATCGCGTCGTATAACCTTCTGGAAAAAGCCCTACCAGGAAAAACCACCCGACAGGCAAAATTAAGAATGCCTGCCAATTCCTGAAGCTGCTGTAGGGTAACCTTCCGGCAGCCCAGCACCTCATCGAGCTTTCTTCTGATCTTGAGCAACTTCTCTAGGGGCAATCTGGAAGATTGCTCCTTCGAGTCCAATTCAATACCCAGAAAGGTAATCCTGGTGGCGGGGCCTTCGGTCTTCTCAGAGGCTAAAGGCACCCCTAACTGAGCACAAAGTGCTTCGAAGTCCCGCATTAGAGTGAAACATTGCTCCGAATGCGCAGGCCCCGCCAACAAGAAATCATCAAGGTAGTGAACGACCGTACCCAGACCACTGTGCCTCCTGAGCGCCCATTCCAAAAAGGTGCTAAAACTCTCAAAAAGAAAGCACGAGACAGAGCAACCCATAGGCAAAGCTCTGTCCACGTAATAACCACCCTCGAAATGGAAGCCCAACAGCTCAAAGTCATCTGGGTGTATGGGGAGGAGCCGGAATTCCGACTTAATGTCGCATTTACCCATAAGGGCTCCCACCCCACACCTCCTAACCATAGTCACGGCTGCATCAAAGGATGCATACCGGACTGAACAAAGCTCGTCAGGAATGAAGTCATTCACTGACTCCCCTTTTGGAAAAAACAAATGGTGAATCAACCTAAATTCACCACTCGCCTTTTTGGGTACCACACCTAAGGGAGACACACGAAGATTCGGGAAGGGCGGCTCCGGGAAGGGCCCGAGGACCCTGCCCTCGGCCACCTCCTTCCGAATCTTCTCCCTAACAATGTCTTCATGACCGACAACCGACCTAAGGTTGTCAGACATGAAGGCCCTCCTAACACCCATGTAAGTGATCCTAAATCCCTTCGAGAATCCTAGCAAGAGAGCGGCCGCTCTCGAGCGAGGGTGGTAGTCGCCCAACCAACCCTCAAGCACTTGTAAATTGATTGGACTGGGCCCCTTTACCCCCAACAGGTGGGGGAGGCTTTGGGGGACCCCCGCCCTTCTTTTCCGCCCCCTTCTTGGGGCAGGGACACGCGGCTGAGGAATGGTTCCCCCCACAATTCCCGCATGCGTGACGAAACCTGCAAAAGGGACGAAAACACGCCCCTTTTGCGGCGAACTCGTGGCACACCAAGGAGGCCCCCTTTCCTGCTCCACCCGCCGCGGCCTTGGCCGGCGTGGGCGTCATGGGCTCCTCTTCCATAAAATGACCGCTGTCGGTCCTATCACATCCTTCCTTACCGGACATATGAGTGGCCTGGAACCAAAGGTCCGGGACCACCATATCCCAGGGCAAGTAGGGGTCATGGGCGATACGCATCCTAAACCCCTTATCGTAGTGCCTCCAGATCGTACCTGCGTACTCAAAGTGGGCTCTCGCTATGAGATCTATGTATTTCAGCAAGGCAGCGGCCCTACCCGGCTGCCTCTGAATCACTATCGAAGCGAAGGTCAAAAAAGCGTACAGCCAAGAGCTGAAACACTTTGTGACCTTTGTTTTTTTTAACCTTCTCCCCAGACACCACCTCCTTGTCCTGCTTGGGGACCTCCCTATTTAAAAGGGAGAAAAGGTCGACATATTCCCCCCGCCAGATTGCTTCCTTCACCGATGGGTGGAGATGATAGCCCAATGGTGTCGCGGGCAACCCACAAGGGATGGCCCCAGGCTTGATGCTGGCGAACGGGTCCCACACCGTGGTGGCCCCCGTCCCCAGCACTCCAAGCCCCGGTGGCTACACCAAAGGGGGCGGTGGCATAATGGCCGGCGAAGGAGGGATCCAACCCCCCACCCCTGACCCAGGTGGGAAAGATACCCCTGGCGCCACTACCGGCGGGGCCGGCGGGGACCAAACCTGCCCACATGTGCCCGCAGTGGCCCCCAGAAAGCTATTGCCACTCCCCAATGCCGGCGGGATAAACCCTGGACCCTGCACGGGGAGGAGCGGTGTAGTGCCTGAGTGTGGTGCAACCTCACCTGCCCCATAAGGGGTGGAAGCCATCCACGGGGGGCCCATCCTGGTTGGGCCCTGGAATGATGACCACTGCCCCGACTGGGCCATCTGCCCGGTCTGGGCCGTCTGCCCGGTATGGGCCCTCCGCCTGGCATGGGCCAGCTGCGCTGTGTGGGCCATCTGCCCATCCTGGGCTGGTTCCTCTTCAGGGTCGCTACCCCATGCTGCGGAGGCAGTCATGGGAAGCCCCTCCGGGCCTGCTCCTGACCGCCACTGCTCCAGCTCATCGAGCCTCTCCAAGACCCTGGCCCAGGAGAGAGAAGGAGAAACCTCGGGGTGAGGAGGCGCAGGCACGAACCCCACCACCCCTTCAGACGGGACCACCCCCAGGGGGCCCTCTGCGCTAGCCCGAGCCCGGGCAGAAGGCCTGGCAATCCTCCTAGGCCGCACCACCGGTTGGGCCGGGGGTGCCCAAGCCTGCTTCTTTTTAGGGGCCATGGGCCTGTGTTAATCTATTCTATTTTTAAAACCAGAATAAAGAAGGGGGGTGGGGGAGAACAACCCCCCCAAGGAGCCTGCACCCACGAGGCAAGGCCTACCCTATGCAGTAGGCCTCACCAATGCACACCCTGGAGGTCAAACCTCCACCCTCCCCAGCGGTCGCAGCAAGGCCTCGCTGCACCACTTTATAGGGGCCTTTAACCCAAAGGCCTCACCCCCCCAGGGACCCTACAAGCCCAAGGAGGCCACCGGAGGAGAGCACCCCAAACCCCCAACCCAGGAAACTGGGGCGTAAACCAAGGGCGGAGCTCAGCTGCTGCTGGCTCCGCAATGAAATCCTCTTCTGAGAGGCCTTCTCGCCCACCACAGGCTGCACAAAATGGCGGCCGCCGCACGAGGCTGCTCCAAAATGGCTGCCGCGAGCAGAACTGACAAACGTCTGCTCGTGGCTGCTTGTTCGGGCGAGAGGCTGAGCCTCGGGCCTGCTCGCCCTTAAATAGGGCAAGTAGGCCCCGCCCGGACCAATCAGCAGCCGGGCCAATCAGGCATCATAACCCCGAGCGAAGTCTCGTCTCGCGAGACTTCGCTCGGGATCCAAGATGGCGGCCGCCATGAGGGTCCGGTGTCTCCCGGTCCCTCCAGCAAAGCCTGCTGCCGGGTAAGTCCGGGGCCGTCATTCCCTTTAAAAAAAGGTTGGGGACCACTGTCCTAGAGTAAATTTTACCAATAATAATTTGTGTTGCTTTTTCATTTTCCTGATTATTTTAGATTCACCATGTGAAAATTTTTTTGCTTTGGGACAGGATTGTCAAACTCAATGTCCAGGGACTGGATCTGGCCCATGAGGCCACCTGGAAAAAAACAAAGGACCACCCATGATTCCTCTGCCAGAAAAACAGAGCTCAGGAGGGTCACAGGTAGCCCTCCTGAGCTCCATCTTTTTTTTTGCAAATATTTATATACCGCTTCACAGTGCTTTATAGCTAGGGGTGGGCTGCTGCCTAGATGGGGAGAATGCAATGGGGTAGCAAAAGTGTAGTTTCACCCAAGAGCACTCAATTTGCACTAAAAGATGTTGAAAGAAAATGCAGGGCATCCTGCATAAGCCACACCCAAGTGACGTTAAAGCTCCGCCCATGGAATTCCCTATTGGGATTCCCCACCTCCGTTTCAGCCTCCAAATCAGCCGAAAACACCGCCGATGATCGCAAAAACGGTGCTCTGCCAGGTGGCGCCGCCCGGCTGTAAACTTCTGAAACAGCCGGGCACTTTTCGGCGGCCTCCGGAACCCGAACTGAACCCGAACTTTTGCCAAATTTCCAGGTTCGGCATTTGGGAGAACGCCGAGAAGCCCCCTAGCTGTTTCAGAAGGTGACAGGTGGGCGGCGACGCTTCTCGGCGGCCTCCGAAACCCGAAAAGTTAGGCAAAAGTTCGGGTTTGTGTTCGGGTTCGGGAGAACACCGAGAAGCCCCCCGGCTGTTTTAAAAGGTGACAGCCGGGCGGCGGCACCCAGCAGAGAGCCATTTTGCAATTTTTTTCCCCTTGCAAACATTAATCACTTTTACATTGTTTCCTATGGGAAACATTTTTTCGTCTTACGAACTTTTCGCCTTACGAACTTCCTTCCGGAACCAATTAAGTTCGTAAGATGAGGTATTACTGTATTGGATAATACTCTTGATGGGACTATTCCATCCAGTCTTTTACTATCTGTGTTTCAGGTTATATGAGGGATTCTTTTTTCTCAGAAGAGGAGAGAGAGAGAAAGAGAGAGAGAGAGAATATCTGTAGCTCAGGGTTAAAGTGTGGACTTCCTTAACAGATGAAGGGCAGTGGTGATGCTACCTGTGTGGGTGAAGAAATATCTGCAAACAAAAAAATCAAACTCCGAAAGCACCAAGAATTCCACCAGTGTTATTTTGAAATTCTACGATGATTAATACTGTCGTTCAAGAGATAAGAAGAGAAGGACTAGCTAAAACCCAATGCTGCATTCTTCCCCAGACTCTCTCACTATTATATGAAATCATCTCCGTCCAATTGATCATGTTTCTAAGAGTTTGGAATTTTGCACTTCAGATGGTAGATTGTTTAAAAAAAACGTCTGTCAAGGCTCTAAAACTTCCCTTTTGTTTCCACTCTGCACTTCCTGAAAAGCTCCGCATGTTCAACTTTTTCTTCTTCCAAACCTCCAAAATAAGAACAAGTTTTGACAGGAAAGTATTTGATTGATACAGCATCACACTGGCAAATTGCACCTTCCCATGGAAATTGGACTTTGCCCATCCACAAGGTGTTGATTATTCTGCACCGCCTTGTCCTATGCTGTTTTTTTCCTATGTAAATTAAATATTAGAAAACTCCTCGTTGCACTTTTCTGCATAGAAAAGAAAGAAGGATTTTGCACACTGGGGATAAATGTTAGAATGAAAAGAGCAGGTTTTGTGGAAATCAATCTTTCCTTTATATGCTCCCAAATTATTCTCCTAGCAGAGAGGCCTCCAGCAGCTTTGTCAGTCATGATAAAGCTATCACTCTGAGATATATTATAGGTTTCCTTTTCGTGTTTTCAATAGAAAACATCCCACAGGTGTGTTTGCATTAGCAGAAATATATGAAGATTAATTACATGTCTTAGGCTTGAAATTTATAGACATCTTCCCTAGGTTTTCAGATAGTTTGAGAAGGAATGGCTTTTACCTACACACTTTTGAAGAATTTAAAATATTTTTTGAGAGGAAAAGTGCACACAATTTAAGTCCTTTAATGAATGGAAATTTACCCTCCCTAAAAATGTGCAACTTCTCCTAAAGCTAATAGGTGAGAAAGTCAGTAAACTGCTGTAGGTGCTTTTCCCACAAGTGATTTCAAGGGGAAAGGCATTCCACAGGCAGTGTAAGAAAGTGGACGCTGGTTTGTGATTATTGAGTGGACCCAATTGCAGCTGATCTCCAGAACTAACACTGGACCTGGAAGTTATTTCTGCATCATTGCTTTAAATCCGAAAGAGAAACATGAATAGTTAAATCAATTCATCCATCCACTATAACCTGCATTCCGCCATACCTGGAGTGAATCCTAAAGAGCTCCAATCAGACTAGGTCTGCATATAGTTTATTCCTTAAAATGTTAAACATTGGGCAAAATGAAATTAAATGGTGAAAAAAATAAGGTTTTAAATTTAGACAAGAAAAAATAAGATGTACGGATATTATTATTATTATTATTATTATTATTATTATTATTATTATTATTATTATTATTATTATTATTATTACTATTATTATTACTATTATTATTACTATTATTATTACTATTATTATTACTATTATTATTACTATTATTATTATTATTATTTATTAGATTTGTATGCCGCCCCTCTCCGTAGACTCGGGGCGGCTCACAACAATAACAAAGACAATGTAAGAACAAATCTAATAATTTAAAAAACACTAAAAACCCCATTATTAAAAGCAAACATACACACAAACATACCATGTATAAACTGTATAGGCCCGGGGGAGATGTCTCAGTTCCCCCATGCCTGATGGCAGAGATGGGTCTTAAGAACTTTACGAAAGGCAAGGAGGGTGAGGGCAATTCTAATCTCCGGGGGGAGCTGGTTCCAGAGGGTCAGGGCCGCCACAAAGAAGGCTCTTTTCCTGGGTCCTGACAAATGACATTGTTTAGTCGATGGGACCTGGAGAAGGCCAACTCTGTGGGACCTAACCGGTCGCTGGGATTTGTGCGGCAGAAGGCGGTCCCGGATATAGTATAGTATATGGGCTCAATAGTAGAGAGGGATCTTGGAGTTCTAGTGGACATCCATTTAAACATGAGCCAGCAGTGTGCAGCAGCTGCCAAAAAAGCCAACACAGTTCTAAGCTGCATAAACAGAGGGATAAAATCAAGATCACGTGAAGTGTTAATACCACTTTATAATGCCTTGGGCCACACTTGGGATACTGCATTCAGTTTTGGTTGCCATGATGTAAAAAAGATGTTAGGTTTATTGGTTAGGTTTATTGGATTTATATGCCGCCCCTCTCCGCAAACTCGGGGCGGCTCACAACAATAATAAAAAACAGTACAGTACACAATACCAAATCCAATGCCCACCCATCCAGTTCCAATTTAAATTAATAATCTCATAAAAAACAGTATATATAAAAAACAGGCACACAGTCAATCAATCAACAAAACAACATGGGCAAGGGGGAGGTGTTTTAGTTCCCCCATGCCTGACGGCAAAGGTGGGTCTTAAGGAGTTTATGAAAGGCAGGGAGGGTGGGGGCAATCCTAATCTCAGGGGGGAGCTGGTTCCAGAGGGTCGGGGCCCCCACAGAGAAGGCTCTTCCCCTGGGTCCCGCCAGACGACATTGTTTAGTCGACGGGACCCGGAGAAGGCCAACTCTGTGGGACCTAACCGGTCGCTGGGATTCGTGCGGCAGGAGGCGGTCCCGAAGATATTCTGGTCCGGTGCCATGAAGGGCTTTATAGGTCATAACCAACACTTTGAATTGTGACCGGAAACTGATCGGCAGCCAATGCAGACTGCGGAGTGTTGGAGTGATATGGGCATACTTGGAGAAGCCCATAATTGCTCTCGCAGCTGCATTCTGCACGATGTTGAGACCCTAGAAAGTGTGCAGAGAAGAGCAACAAAGTGATCACAGGACTGGAGGCTAAAACACATGAAGAATGGTTTCAGGAATTGGGTTTGTCTGGTTTAATGAAAAGAAGGACTAGGAGAGACATGATAGCAGTGTTCCAATATCTCAGGGGCTGCCACAAAGAAGAGGGAGTCAAGCTATTGTCCAAAGTTTCTCATCACTTGAGACTTTCAAGAAGAGATTGGACTGCCATTTCTCAGAAATGGTGTAGGATCTCCTGCTTGAGCTGGAGGTTGGACAAAGTCATTTCCAACTCTTGTTAAAGCTCCTGAGAATGGGAGAAGAAGCAATGGGTGTAAACTAATCAAGGAGAGAAACAACTTAGAACAGCCCCCACCCTCCTTGTCTTTCGCAAATTACTCAAGACCCACCTTTGTAGCCAGGCATGGGGGAGTTAGGATATTCCTTCCCCTAGGCCATTACAAGTTATGCATGGTATGTTTGTGTGTATGTTTGGTTTTTATAATAAGGGTTTTTAGTTGTTTTATTAAATTGGATTGTTACATGTTGTTTTTTATCATTGTTGTTAGCCGCCCCGAGTCTGCGGAGAGGGGCGGCATACAAATCCAATAAATAAAATAAATGCACACACGCCCATACGCACACACGCACACACGCACACATGCATACACGCACACATGCATACATGGGTGGGCTACTGCCCGGACGGGGGGGACGGGGACTCAGTGGAGTAGTGAAAATGGAGCTCCAGCCCAGAACAGCCAATTTGCACTAAAAGATGTTGAAAGAAAATGCAGGGCATTCTTTACTACCACCCACAGCGTGGTAGTAAAAATTTTGGTACCCCTTCACTGCATACATACATACATACATACATACATACATACATACATACATACATGGATATAGGGACATTATGGAGGCAAAAAAAAGTTAAAAACGTATGTCTGAGCTGATTCCATGATGTAGATACGATTTTCACCCCTCATTCAGATACTTATATTGCATGAATGTATCCACTTTCTGTCTTACCATAGCATCTCTTAACTATTCTTTAAAATGTATAGCAGCAATTTCAAAGGCAGGGAGCTGAATGGTAGAAGGAGGAGAGAGAAGAAAAAAACACCCCTAACTTGATTTAAATAACCCTCTTGACACATAGCATCCAAATAATCTACAGTAGTTCAAATGTATTGGTCTTGTTCTGGGAATTGGAATTAGCTCTAGAAAGCTTTCTGATTTACTGCTTTTCAAGGCCCAGACAAACAAATATATAACTGTACATATTATTTATATACTTCCAATTGATGCTAAAGTAGCACTTAGGAACTGAAGGATGGGCTGCAATCTAAACAAGAAAAACAAATCTCTATGCATTGTATGCCTTTGTTAATATGCAAAAACAAACACCTATCTGGTAGCAATCAAAATTGTGCAATTGTAATCTGCAAGGTCCATACTTCATAAATTCCAGACTCTGGTATGCTTACAGTTCACATTACAAGAAGCTAGATTTCAATTTTTTACAGCTTTTTTGAGTGAGCTATATCTTGTCTTTTTCCTAGAGGTACCTAATAGTGATAAGTCAAGCTTTTCAATTTCATAAAAAAGGATGATTGCAATAAGACAGGTTTTTTTTTTAAACCATTGATAGATTTTAAGAACTACAGGCAATATCTGAACAAAGACATCTGGATTTTCTGCTAAAGAAGATCCGTTTTTTATTTTCTGTAGCTTTCTAAGCTTGCATTCTAAGGTCAAGGCTTCAAAAGTCTTTACAATGCCTCAAAGTAATTGTAACATCTTGGGCAGAGATAAAAAGAATGAACTGTTTCTAATCAGTGTTATACTACTAAAGTACAAATTTGGCATCTGTTTGGCACACTATTATTTGTGATATATTGAAGGCATCTTGTCTTAGAAAATGAGAAGCAAAGTTGAATATATTAGCAGACCTGCGATTAAATTGTTCAATGATAGAACTTACAGTCAACTGTTTTTGGGGAGAAGGAAAGGTGAAAAGAAAGAAGTAGGTGGATTGATAACTTGTTACAAAAGAGAGAGAAAGGAAAGCGAATAAAGTCTGAGGCCTTCACTGCAAAATTTGTGTTTTGACCAGGAAAATGGACTCTCCCTGATTCTCTCAAACCCAGAGCTGTTGGTCAGGTGGGTTGAAGGCTACTGGCACCAGTCACGAATCTGGTCAGATTGGAAGACTTAAAGCCTTCCACTGCATCCAACCTTGCAGCTTCATGTGCTTGCCTACTACTTGGGTAGCCCATTTCTCAATTATCCATGTCCCATTATAGGCCATAGACCAAAGGTTGGGGGTCCCTACCTTAGAAGCTTTTACCACAGCATAGTCAGCTTATAGTGAAGAAGGTATGTGGAAGAAAAAATGAAAATGGGTATAACTAGAAAGTACAGAATGGTGGAAGATGAGAAGAGAAAAGGAAAAAAAAATGTGAAGGAAGTTGAAGCACGAAAGGGGATCTGCCACTCCAGCAATTAATGAAGATTGAAACCATCACAAGATGAATGTAAAACAAACTCTAAAGCACCCTCACAAGAAAGTGGGGAAAGGCAACTATAAACTTCTTTTTGTGAACACTTTTGAGAAATTGCTATGCAGATTGTGGCATATCATTAGGTGGAACAGCAGGGAAAACAGCAGGTAAAAGAATTTTACATGCAAAATCAGATCAGAATCATTGATTCCTAGGAGCTGGAAGAGACTTTGGCAGTTTCAATGGAGAAATTACAGTGCAAGATGTAGCTTTAGCATCCCTGAAAGTTGACCATCTACCCCGCAACACCACCACCACCCGCAACCACCCCGCAAACCCCAAGGAAATTGACTCACATTTATTTGTCTGCCATATGTACCTTTTCTCCTGTAGTCCAAGACTTTAAGGCTCCTCAATCTTATTTCATATGAATTGTTTCAAACCACTCCCACCTAGTCTCATAACGATGAAGCTACTGTTACATGCCCATCAAACCACACTCAAAATAAGCCACACCCACAAGCCACACCCACAATCATGCCCTCATCATCTCTGGGCTTGATTACTGCAATGTCAAAGGGATTTTCTAGTATACACAAGGCACAGGTTAAAATGCAATCCAATTGCTCACCCAATAACTGGGAAATTGAGTCCAATTCTAAAGTCCAGAGAGTCCCCACATAATCTTGAACAGCACAAAAACCACGATCTTGATGAAACAATGAATCAGATAAACTGCCATGAGGCTAAAACACCAAGATGCACTTTTATCTGTAGCACTAATTACAGCAGCCCCACCCAACCACAGGTGGCCTCATTTTCTCTTGTAATAATCCTTCAGTTGTTGTCTCCTATGCATCACTCTACGCATGCATGGATGTGTCATTAATTCTTGTTCAGAATCCAGGGATGATACAGATGATTGATCTCCTCCTGGGCTGTCTGCCAAACTCCCCTCTTCCCTGTCACTCACGCTTCCTTGGTCAGAGGAGGCTTCGTCGGCAGATTCCATTGGGAGCAAAACAGGCCTGCGGCATGTGGATGTTCCCCCCACATCCACGTGCACATTCCTTGGGGCAGGAGCTGGGCCAGAGCTAACCACAACATGTAATAAGTTTTCTCAAGATAAATAGTTCATTTTGAACAGAAAACTGTAAGATTGTTGTGATAAACTCATGCAACAGCTGTTTTTGCATACTGTCATTCTTCAGTCTAACCACTAACTCTCCAAAATAAAGAAGAAAATACATTAGTTATGGTGTGAAAGTCACAGGTGTTTAAATAACACAGGCATAACACCGAAAATCTAATAATTATTGCCATTATTATAAATTATTGGGGAAAGCAACTTATACAATTACTAATTACTGTAGAAATGGGGTTGTGCAGGGAACACAATTTAAGGACAGCTGTATTCATGAAATGAAGTTTCGTTTTCCCCAAAGAGAAGAAGATCTTTAATTATAGAATGGAGAATTTAATAACTTTGATGTGGATGTGGGAAAGCAAAGGAAAGGTTTCTGTGAACCTGTTTGTTTGGAATAAAGATTCCAGGGAAAAACTAGAGAAGAGCAGTAACAGATGTAGGAGTAGACTGAGTCTTATTTAACCAAAACAATCTTCCTGTAGTGAGTGAAATTGCTGGCTCTGATATGCAGCAGAGCTGATAGCAGTGATCTAACAGTGATATAGACCAGCCAATGAAATGGCGTGCACAAATGTTTAGAAACTTGACAGCTGCCCACACTCTTTGCATCCTCCACAGATGCAGCACTTCACTAGGAAAGAGAAAGCATCCATCACATATTGCAGCCAGAAGGCTGATGGGGGAAACATTGGAGAAAAGTTTTTATTGGTCTGAAAAATAACAAATGCCAGAATCCATACCAAGAAAAAAGTTTGCATACAAACTCCCAACACTTCCCCTCAAGTAAAAGTAGCACAAGTTACAAGACCAAAAATAGGAAAAACTATAGGGTGAAGGCAGAATTAGGGAGAGAAAGAGAACAGGCCACACAAAATTAGCATCAAGCACTGTCTTAGAAGCATGTTGTTGTAATGTTAAAAGGCCAAAGATATACATAACCAGTTTATCTCAAAGTGTATGAAAGCCAAGCCGTGAAAAGCCAAGTGAAAAATGTACAATGTTCATTTATTTATTTAGTGCATCATACATTTCTTCTTTGTGGTCCAGGTCATATATACATGGTATCTCCCTTAAATTGCTAAGAATAGCTAAGCAAAGCTGTGAGATACAATTGGGCTAAAAAATAGCAATAGCACTTACTTATGTATTGCTTCATAGTGCTTTATGGCACTCTCTAAGTGGTTTATAGAGGCAGCATATTTCCAATCTGGGCTCTCATTTTATTGACTCAGAAGGATGGAAGACTGAGTCAATCCGAGGTTGTCAGGATCGAACACCTGGCAATGGACAGAATGAACCTATAATACTACATTCTAACCACAGCTCTTCTACTGTAAGAAGTTGAATTTAAGTCTTCTTGGTCCATGTCTAACACTTCAATTTCTAAGTACCGGTACTCTTGTTTGATCATGAAAATTATCTATTAGTACTTCATACATAAAAGAGTATGAAAGTACAATTTTAAAGAATAATATTTCATACTGTAATATTTTATAGCTTATGCACCTTCATTCCAAAATAATTTGGTTTCCATTGGCCAGCCAACCTCATTATCTTTAGCCAGTTGGATTATCAATTATTTTGCGAAGCCATTTAATCATTGCATGTCATATTACATTAGGTTAAGCATAAGCAAGGTACAATGTTTGTTCTTGGGTAAAGTTTCTTGCTAAAAACTGTCAGTAGTAGCAGTAATTACCAACCCACCTTTAGTATAAATGTGGCCTCCATGAAACCGAGGTTGTGTAATGCATGCCCTCTGTCTGTTCAGCCACTGCTCTTAATTCTGACCCAGAGTTACTAGCCTGTAATTAGCAAGCTTATAATTGATTTTTAATTTAAAGCAATTACAATGGGGGCATTGCCATGCATCATTTCTACTTGAGGCATTGCAAGGCAAGTACAATTAGGGTGAAAGGAAGCTGAGAATTTTTTGTTAGAAGCAGCTTTCAGAAATGCTGGCAACTAGTACAGTTAACGCCTTTACTTAAGAACTTTCCTAGATAAGAACTGGGTGTTCAAGATTTTTTGGCCTCTACTTAAGAACCATTTTCTACTTAAGTACCCAAGCCTGGAAAAATTTCCCAGGAAATTTGAGAGTGGCACGAAGGCCTGGCCAGTTTCCTGCCATTCCCCCTTTAATCCTGGCCATCTCGGATTGCCAGAGGAGCCTTTTGGTGGCGCTTAGGGAGTCTTTGGCAGTCCAGAGTGAACAAAGCATTTCTTTTCTCTGGGCACTTGGACAGGGAATAAACCTCTGCCAGCACCCAGAGGAAAAAAAGTTTCCTTTGCTCTGGGCAGCGGAGCAGTCACCACAGCGAAGGAAAGGCGCCTGCTACAAAGCGAGCAAGCGAGAAGAGAGGGGAGCCCTTCAGCATGGGAAGGAAGAGGCAGCAGGTTGCAGCAGCAGCAGCCAGTGTATGGGAGGCAGCCTCGCGCTGGGTGTATGAGAGATGTGTGCTGCTCCTTGCTGTCTCAGAGTCCTTCTTTTTTTTTAAGTCTTAAAAGTTTGGATTTTTTAAATTCCCCTCACCTCACCTTCATCCTTTGGCAGCGACTGTGCTCCTCCTCCTCTTCTTCATCCTCCTCCTCCCACCCAAATTCCAAGCTTTTTTTTTCCTAATTGGTTTGCACGCATTATTTGCTTTTACAATAATTGCTTCTACTTAAGAACGTTTCTACTTAAGAACTTGGTCATGGAACGAATTAAGTTCTTAAGTAGAGGTTCCACTGTACATTCCTAAAAGTAAATACTAATGGTTTTTTAGTCTTGCCTTAAAAATGATATACATAGATAGATAATGGATGGATGGATGGATGGATGGATAGATAGATAGATAGATAGATAGATAGATAGATAGATAGATAGATTTGCCCCTAAAATGGTAAGAATGTATTATGTGTGTCTTGTTATAATTCTGATAAACATAGAAACATAGAAACATAGAAGTCTGACGGCAGAAAAAGACCTCATGGTCCATCTAGTCTGCCCTTATACTATTTTCTGTATTTTATCTTAGGATGGATATATGTTTATCCCAGGCATGTTTAAATTCAGTTACTGTAGATTTATCTACCACGTCTGCTGGAAGTTTGTTCCAGGGATCTACTACTCTTTCAGTAAAATAATATTTTCTCACGTTGCTTTTAATCTTTCCCCCAACTAACTTCAGATTGTGTCCCCTTGTTCTTGAGTTCATTTTCCTATTAAAAACACTTCCCTCCTGGACCTTATTTAACCCTTTTAACATATTTAAATGTTTTGATCATGTCCCCCCTTTTCCTTCTGTCCTCCAGACTATACAGATTGAGTTCCTTAAGTCTTTCCTGATACGTTTTATGCTTAAGACCTTCCACCATTCTCGTAGCCCATCTTTGGACCCGTTCAATTTTGTCAATATCTTTTTGTAGGTGAGGTCTCCGGAACTGAACACAGTATTCCAAATGTGGTCTCACCAGCACTCTATATAAGGGGATCACAATCTCCCTCTTCCTGCTTGTTATACCTCTAGCTATGCAGCCAAGCATGTTTCTAAAGCAAAAGAATCTGGAACAATACACAGATTGGGAAAAATTGGGACAAAGGGTTCAAATAGAGGACTGTGACAGGAGAGACCCATAAATGTGGCAGTTAAAAACCGAAGGAATTAAGTTGAATTTAGCTGTGTTTCTCCAGTACTACTGTAGGAGTCTGGAGGAGGAGAACCAATTTTGTAAGCCATCTCTTGGGCACAACTTATTTATTCTACATGGGTTATTCTTTAATGAGTATGGAGCTGGCAGCAATTATCTTGAGTTTTTCTTCCTTTCTGCCTGCTACTTAGTTCCAGAGCAAACATTATGAGCATTGTGCTGCAGTAAACAGCATAGTATGATCACTTGTGTGTTGTTACATTGATACAAAGGGTCCTTTGTTTTTTTTTTAAATCTCTTTCTAAATTTCCTACTAAGTTTTATATGCATGAAGTGGGAGATAACTTAATTTCTATTTTCATGAAACCCTTTGTATTATGATATGAGTTGATGGTCTTTGGTGAAACAAACAGCAATGTATGTTACCTGAACACTTTTTTCGTTCTCTCAATGTCTCGCCTCACTTGCCAAACCTAAGAAATGCTTCTGCAATGATGCTGTCCAGAGGCATGGTGGCTCAAAGGCTTAAAAAGACACGAGAGAAGGTCTATACCTATGATGGCGAACCTATGGCACACGTGCTGGAAGTGGCATGCAGAACCATCTTTACGCATTCAGGAGTGCCAGGAGCCAAAACAGCAGCAGCTCGGTGTGAATGCACATGCTGGGAAGATGATTTTCCAATTTCCAGTGTGCACATGAGCACTGGCCTTCCAGTTTCTGGTGCACAAGCACGCATGATGAGCAGCTGGAAAGAGTGCATGTGTGTACCAGAAACCATAGATTATCTTTCTGGCATGTGCCTGTGCCTGGTCTTTTGGTTTCTGGCCAAGTGTCTGCCACACTGGAACCTGGAAGAGCAAGGGGATCTGATTGGTTAGCCAGAACAGGCAGGACAGGACTTCCCTCCCTCTCCACCCATGCAGACCTCTTGCTCAGCCCCAGCCATACAGCCTGTGGCAATGATGCACATCCACAGTCTGTAGCACCTGGCTGGCTTGGGCGCATAGGACAGCAGGGCAGCATTTGCTAGCTGGGCATCTGGCTGCCCTGCCCACTTCTCCTGCCATCACAAGGACACCGCCTTCTCCGGGACAGCCTTCTGTCGCACGAATCCCAGCGATCAGTTAGGTCCCACAGAGTTGGCTTTCTCTGGGTCCCGTTGACTAAACAATGTCGTCTGGCGGGACCCAGAGGAAGAGCCTTCTCTGTGGCGGCCCCGACCCTCTGGAACCAGTTCCCCCTGGAGATTAGGATTGCCCCCACCCTCCTTGCCTTTTGAAAACTCCTTAAAACCCACCTCTGCCGTCAGGCATGGTGGAATTGAGATGTCTCCCCCTGGCCTATATAGTTTATGCATGGTATGTTTGTATGTATGTCTTGCTTTTTAAATATGGGGGTTTTAGTTACTTTTAAATATTATATTTGTTGTACATTGTTTTATTATTGCTGTGAGCTGCCCCAAGTCTACAGAGAGGGGCAGCATACAAATCTAATAAACTAAACTAAACTAAACACCGCCAAAGGATAAGAGGTGCGCAGGGCCAGCCAGGAAGCAGGAATGTACCATAGAGGAATAAGAGGGGGAACTGTGCTGGCTTGTTCTCAGTAGTGGGCTGGGTGGTGTGTGTGCTTCATCTCAGGCAGAGTTGGGGCAAAGCTCCCCCCCCACCCTCCCCCCCCCAAGTTGAGACTCATGAATACTGGTGCCTCTTCCCTCTGAGGGCAGGAAGGCGTTCTGGCTTTCCAGTGGAGGAAGGTGGCATTCCCCCACCAACCTTTTTCTATCTGTCCGGGGCTGCAGAACCTGATCATTGGTAGGGATGTCCCACCACCATGAAAGGAACCAGGGGGCGGGCAGGGATTCATGAGGACCCCTGAAAAGCAAGGTGGATCCATCACATGTGCACCAAACAGCTGCGTACCAGAAACTGGAATACCAGGTGGCCAGGGGTGGGTTCTAACTTACCTCACCACCAGTTCACTTTCTCCCATGCCACGTGGCTTCACAATGCTGATAATTCCCCCCAAAATGGAAAAATAGCTGGAAACAAGATGGCAGCGCTTGTGCAGTGCCAGAAACTCTGCTTCTACGTATGTGCAGAAGAAAAAAAAATGAGCAAAAATCCCCCCCAAATATAAATAAATACATACATACATACATACATACATACAGATAAATAAATAAATAAATAATAAATAATAAATAAATAAGATGCCGTCATCCATGGACTGGCACTGACAGTTTGTGATCTCTATGTGCTCTTTTGTCCGTGCCTTTAAATGTCTGATAAAGGCCAAGAGCAGATGAACATGTCTTTCACTTATCAAGCCTTCGAAACCACCTATTACAGAAGGCTCGTAACTTTTTAGGCTTTTCTTACAGGGCTTAGGTGCTGTAATGGAATGGGTAAATGTACCCATTAAACCACCATACCCTTCAAAGCCTTTAACAGCTTCAGCCACCTGGCGAGGATAGAAAGGCATCACAGTTTGATGAGAGAAGGCCAGCTCTGCTGGTATGTCCTGAGAGCGGCAACTTCTACCATTGCCAAGACTACCTACCAACTAGAAGTCAATAGCTGATGACCTTACGAGCTTCTAAAATAGAGATGGCAAGACGCTATCAACAAAGATATGCAAGCCAGGGGCCTGAAGCTTGGAGATGCTGCTGACCATGCAAAGTGGTGCTCAATGATCCGAAAAGCAGACCCTGCACTTGAGGGAGTACATTAGGAAGGAGGAGGAGGAGGAGGAGGAGGAGGAGGAGGAGGAGGAGGAGGAGGAGGAGAAGGAGAAGAAGAAGAAGAAGAAGAAGAAGAAGAAGAAGAAGAAGAAGAACGTATTTTTCGCTCTATAAGACGCACCTGCTGATAAGACGCACCTAGATTTTAGAGGAGGAAAATAGAACAAAAATATTTTGAGCCAAAAAGTAGCTATACACATGAGCAAGTTCTTGCATCCATAATTCTATCCTTTCTATGTCTTCCTCCCTCTTTCCTCCCTCCCACTTTCCTTTCTATCTCTCCCTCCCTCTTTTTTCTATCTTTCCCTCCCTCTTTCCTTTCTATCTCTCCCTCCCTCTTTCCTTTCTATCTCTCCCTCCCTCTTTCCTCCCTCCCTTTTTCCTTTCTATCTCTCCCTCCCTTTCCTTTCTATCTTTCTTTCCCCCTGCCTTTCTCCAAGCCCTTCCTTTTCCCTCTCCCTAACTACCCCCTTCTCCCTCCTTTCTATCTCTCCCTCCCCCTTTCTCTCTCCCTTCCTTCATCTTTCATTCCCTCTCTCTCCATCCCTCTTCCTTTCTCTCTTCCTTCCTCCCTCTTTTTTGTTCTTTCTCTCTCCCTCCTTCCCTCCCTCTATGTCTTTCCCTCCCCCTTCTTCCCCCCTCTCTTTCTCTTTCTCTTGCTTTCTTTCCGTCTTTCTCTCTTGCTGACTTTCTCGCTTTCTTTCTCATTCTTTCTCCCCTCCTTTCTTTCTCTCTCTCTTTCTCTCTCGTTCACCACGCCGGCAACAGAGAGAAAAAGAGAGAGAGAGAGAGGGAGAGAGAGTGGAGGGCGCCGTTGTCTTCGCCTCTTCCCGACAGCTCTGCAGCGAAGAGGAAACAGTCGCGCACCGCCTCCCGGGAGCCCGGCCGACTTTTGGAGCTGTTTTGTTTTCAGCTGGGCTCCCGGGAGGCGGAGCGTGGCCGGGTACCGTGTCTTCGCCTCCGCGCGCTGCCTCCGCCCGGCCGAAAACAAAACGGCTCCAAAAGTCGGCCGGGCTCCTGGGAGGTGGTGCGCGACTGTTTCCTCTTCGCTGCAGAGCCACACGGAGGCGAAGACACGGTGCCCGGCCACGCTCCGCCTCCCGGGAGCCCGGCCGAAAACAAAACGGCTCCAAAAATCGGCTGGGCTCCCGGGAGGCGGAGCATGGCCGGGCACCGTGTCTTCGCCTCCGTGTGGCTCTGCAGCGAAGAGGAAACAGTCGCGCACCGCCTCCCGGGAGCCCAGCCGAAAACAAAACGGCTCCAAAAATCGGCTGGGCTCCCGGGAGGCGGAGCATGGCCGGGCACCGTGTCTTCGCCTCCGTGTGGCTCTGCAGCGAAGAGGAAACAGTCGCGCACCGCCTCCCGGGAGCCCAGCCGACTTTTGGAGCCGTTTTGTTTTCGGCCGGGCGGAGGCAGCGCGCGGAGGCGAAGACACGGTGAACGGTGCTTCGAGACCTCCCCGCCTCCTGAAGCGATTCCCGTAGCCTTCCCAAAGGCTCGGAACCGCCAACGCTCCTCCGGTGCCGCTCCGCCTCCTAAACCTGCACGGTGGAGGCGTCCCCCGGCCCAGCACTCCCGGAGGCCGAAAGGCGCGGCTCTCTTCGGGGTTGGGAAGAGGAGAGGCGGCGACAGAGGCGGGACACTTTTGGTGAGTATATCGCCGCCCCCCCTCTGCTCCAGCGCCTCCCCCCCCCTCCCTGCCTGCAGCTTCGCTCCATAAGACGCCACTGATTTTTCATCCTACTTTGGGAGGAAAAAAACTGTGTCTTATGGAGCGAAAAATACGGTAATCCTGAGCAAATTAGCTATCCTTTTTTATGATGAGGCCTATTTCTGATTGCTCGCCTGTTTGACAATTGGAGAAATGTGATAAAAATCTCTACATATAGGGTTTCCCTCCTTAAGAATTGTCTCAAGTAATTTTACAAATTTTGGGTTTAAAAAAAAATAAATACAGCATGCTCCATTTCTGAGGGAAAAAAGCTTATTAGTTTTGCTTAACTTATTTTTTTTTTCTTTGAAAGGCTGTGGTGAACAGGTAGCGTTCAAGTAAAGCACACTCATTTAATCTGAAACATCTTACAAAAAGAGAACAAAACAACAAGGCATATTTAAGGCCTATATCACCTAGCAACTGTCTTTTGCATAATGAAGTAAAGCAAGGGTTGTATACTCTCTTTCATTTGGTTTTCTGTACTATGCTTCCTATCTCAATGACTTGTGTGACTATGCACCCCCATTGCATTATGGAAAAGTAAATATGTAGCTCAATGAGTAATGAAAAATAAATATCATTCAAAATGAATATCTTCATAGCAATATTGTTGTTTTGATATATGAATATGAAAATATCTCATTTCTTTCCAACATGTCTTTAACCATTTAATCTCCATCAATTGAGCAATCTTCTACAGTCCGTTCCTTTTAAGAAAGTATTAGGTTGGATTCAACCAGGACACTAAGGATTTATTGGGTGAACCAGAATTTGCAGGGTTCTCAAAGGAAATATAAAACCATTCATTACAAATCAAAATGGTTGGGTTAATAGAATGTGCTGAACAAAATTAGATAAACTGTCTTATAGCTTGCCATGTGCTATGGAACTGTATTCTTTCTTTCCTTATAGCAATTTTCCATGAAATGTTTCTTTATATTCAGTGATGCCTACTTCTAGATTAATGCAATTTTTCTCCACAAAATCAATGAAGAACGTTGCCATACTTTACAAACACATTCATTGTAAAAAGAGCAAAAGTGACTTTGTTAGCCACAAGAAAAGAAAACCATTATTTAGACAATTTATTTTTAGCCTTTGGTCTTTAGTCATGCCAACCACATAATCATGGAATCGTCATCAGACAGGGCTAGCTCTTCTGCTTAGAAAGAGAGATGAGCACAGCCCCTTAGAGTCAAGAACAACTAGCATGTATGTGCGAGGGGAACTTTCACCTTTACAAACAAACCATCACAAAACAGAGTGCAATATTTTTTTATTCCATGTTAAGTAATTGTGGTGGAAACATTTTCAGAACCACAGGTCCTTTATATCAGTCTTTCAAAAACTTAAGTCACTTTCTCAATATCCACATGTGAAATTAGTGACTGGGTATAATTGTCCAAAACTTCAGATCCCATAACAGCTTCTTGAATATCAGTTCTTTTTCACCCAAGCTGGCTCCCTGTTTGTTTTAGTTTTCACCTAAAAACTCTTATATCCTGAGAGCCCTACATGGTATTGGGCCAGGATACATCCGGAACCGCCTTCTACCGCACTAATCCCAGCGGCCGATAAGGTCCCATAGAGTTGGCCTTCCCTGGGTCCCGTCAACCAAACAATGTCGTTTGGCGGGCCCCAGGGGAAGAGCCTTCTCTGTGGCGGCCCCAGCCCTCTGGAATCAACTCCCCCCAGAGATTAGAATGGCCCCCACCCTCCTTGTCTTTCGCAAATTACTCAAGACCCACCTTTGTCGCCAGGCATCGGGGAGTTAGGATATTCCTTCCCCAAGGCTATTACAAGTTATGTATGGTATGTATGTGTGTATGTTTGGTTTTTATAATAAGGGTTTTTAGTTGTTTTATTAAATTGGATTGTTACATGTTGTTTTTTATCATTGTTGTTAGCTGCCCCGAGTCTGTGGAGAGGGGCGGCATACAAATCCAATAAATAATAATAATAATAATAATAATAATAATAATAATAATAATAATAATAATAATAATAATAAACTACTGGATCCCACTTTCCGCTTCTGTCCTTTAACGGGATGTATCAAGCGTATGAACCTTATTAAGGTCAGAGAAATATATTTACTTCTTTATAGTGCCATTTCCCAGTATGGAGTAGCCAATGGTAAATATGCAGATTTTTGCTTACTCGGCAGAATCACTATTATGCCTCTGTTTTAAAGTGCTCGGATGGCTATACTCTTGGAGAATATTTTAAAACTATTGATATAAAATATGGCAACTCAGATATTTCTGGCCAACTCTAAAATGGCACACATAACAATGGTGTTGCCCAAGGTGTACTAGTCGCTACTTTTGCTTCCAGGTCCAATCTAAGGTGTTGGCTGTCATATGTAGAGGACTTGATTCCATGAGACCAGGTTATCGAAGGAACAGTCTTGTCCCAATGAAATGGTTTATCTCCACTCACTCTATTTTTTTAATTTATATATAATTGTCAAACAATTATAGGATGGTGATTTGTATAAACATAACATGATTGATTGATTGATTGATTCATTGATTCATTGATTCATTCATTCATTCATTCATTCATTTATTTGATTTGTATGCCGCCCCTCTCCGAAGATTTATCATTAGAAAAGTAATGATAAAAAGTAACAATAAAAGACAATAGGACAGTAGGACAGGGACGGTAGGCACAATGGTGCGCTTAGGCACACCAGTTACAGACCTCTTGGAAAGGGGGAGAGGTCAATTGTAGATAATCTAAGACAGTGTTTCCCAACCTTGGCAACTTGAAGATATCTGGACTTAAACTCCCAGAATTACGATGGCGTCAACCATACTGGTAGGAACCTGCTACTTGTCTTGGGTGCTTTCTGAGCTTCTTTGTTTTCTTGCATATGTTTTACTACCAAAACTAAGTATCATCACCAGTGCTAGTCACTAGTCACTAACATTAATTGATGTTACCTAGTTTGAGTAATGAAAAGTCTGCAAGAAAACAAGCGAGCTCAGAGAGTACCAAGGACCCCACACCTTCACCTTGAGTACAAATATTCTCCTTACATAAAACTTACAACATAAAGTTGTAAGGACTCCATTTGCATACTTGATTTGACACCACTATTTTGGTGCACCCAGAATGATTTTGCAGAGGGAGTTGGTAGTATAAAAAAGTTAGTTGGGGGAAGTTAGTTGGGGGAAAGATCAAAAGCAACATGAGAAAATATTATTTTACTGAAAGAGTAGTAGATCCTTGGAACAAGCTTCCAGCAGACGTGGTCGGTAAATCCACAGTAACTGAATTTAAACATGCCTGGGATAAACATATATCCATCCTAAGATAAAATACAGAAAATAGTATAAGGGCAGACTAGATGGATCATGAGGTCTTTTTCTGCTGTCAGTCTTCTATGTTTCTATAACAATTTGATAAATAAATATTGATAGGAGGAAAAAGTGATTATCAGATCTAATCCAAATTAGCACTCTGTGAAGAGGAAATAAATCCATAAAATGACCTCTGTGAAATGCCCATAAAAGCAATAGCACATAAACCAGCATAGCATATGACTGATTTGTTGAACCTTTGTAGCAAATAGAAGATATCATTCTCAATTCGAAACATGAAAGGCTCAGACATTTTGCAAAAATCAGAGTTAAAACAAATACCTTAAAACAAGACACAGCCAAGCTTTAGGGGCAAATGAAGTGAAAATCCATGGTTTAGTATTATGCCTTAATTAAATGACAACTTAGCATACCAAGCAAACACTAGACGCAGACAACCATTTAAGTCACAGTAATGTTTTCCTTCTCCAAGATTTACAGGATTCAACTTGGTTTTAATGGCACACCATCAAGAAATTGCCATTGTTTCTATTCATACCCATTACAGTAATGGGAAAACCTCAAGAAAAAAAAAGAGATTGCAGTTGCAAGTTAATGTAACTTTTTTGTGAGGGGGGGAGGTGAAGCGCCAGAGCTTGCTCAAAATGGTAATTATATCCTAAAGTTTGAACGTTTCCAAGAAATTAACTGAAGTAACAGGAAAGGAAAATCAAAAGTAGAGCTGACGAGGTGAAAGAAACCGTAACAATTGGGAAGGGAATAAAAGATTACATCATAGATTTCCATAGCAACCAAATTTGTAAAAATAACAATTATGTTAGCAGAAGTTCTTCGAAATAGTTCTCTCATAGTTGAAATACAATTTTAGTGAAAGCCCAAGACAGATAAATAGAAGATTTGTTCCTTCCATGGAGATGTGATCCACTGTTTGTATCCACTCTTGTTATTTCTCCGCTATATTTTAAATTTCTTTGGAGGAAAGGTACAACCTTTTGTGCCTCTGACAGCATAAAAGGGATGCTTAGAGTTCTTCCTCTTCCCCCTTTGAAATAGCACTGCCATTATTTCTTTTCTTTAGGATAAACATATCACGTGTACGGTGGGGGTGGGGGGAAATGAACCCCAAAGGATTTTTAGAATGATAAAATACACAGAGGCTTTTCACTGAAAAAATAAACAACAACAAGAAGAAACTCTTTCAGATGAGGGTCTGTTTAGCCTGAATTTGGATGGCAGAGCTTACACTTTGAGGAGTGCAAGTTTTTGGTATGTCCTTTGATCATACTAGCTTAGTTAAAGAGAGTATTGTGATATTGTTAAGCCACAAGATAGCTAGAGTCGTCAAATTACCGTATTTTTGGAGTATAAGATGCACCTTACTTTTTGGGGAGGAAAATAGGGGGGAAATAATATGCCTACCCAGTATTCATCTGGCTAGTCCAGTGATGTCCGGCGCTCCTGGAAGGATGGAAGGATGAGTCAATTTTAAGCTGGTCAAGATGGAACTGTGGACAGTAAACTGAATTAGCCTGTAATACTGCATGCACAGAAGCCAAATCTGGTGCAGGAATGAGATTTTCACTTTTTTTGCTTCTGCGCATGTGCAGTTCTGGGCGCTCACAGTTCCAGCATCCGCAGACCACCCAGCCACGATGCTCGTGGCCCCTGGCACTCACAGCCTGCCCGGCCCCGGTCCTCGATGTGCTGAGAAGATTTGGCATGGGAAGCAAGCCAGGTGGCTGGAGCTTGGCACCACTGCTGTTGCTGCTGCCTGCATGGCTGGGCTCTGCTGCTGTAGGCGCCGTGGTGAGATTCGGCTGCTGCAACCAAAATCTCTCATGGCCCGGGCACTCATAGCCCGCCAGCCCCAGTGCTCACAGCCTGCCTGGCCCTGACCCTTACCTTTTGGGAAAGAGCCAAGGCTGCGTGCTTCCTTGTTCCTTCACAGCTTCGTCCTCCTCCAGCAGCAGCAGCAGCAGCAGCAGCAGCAGCAGCAGCACCATCTTCCTGCTTTGCCCTCAATGTGCCGAGAAGATCCGGCATGGGGACCAGGCCAGGTGGCTGGAGCTTGGCACCACCACTGTTGCTGCTGCCTGCATGGCTGGACTCTGCCGCTCTAGGCGCCGTAGTGAGATTCGGCTGCTGTGCATGTACAGCAACCAAAATCTCACATGAACGTCCCTTGCGCAGTGATATTTCGGTGAAAATTGCCAATTTATTTGCTCCTGCTTTTTACGGAAGCAAAAACCTGGTGACTTTCACCAGAATTTCGCCAGTTGTGGGTGTGCACGGGTGGTAGTAATGGAGCTGCACGCTCATTAGCACCTTGTTAAGACTGAAAAAAAGTAGGACGATAGCTTTCTAGCAAAGCACAGAAGATCGCTTCAGTGGTGGTATGGTTGGAAAAAAGGCTTCTAAAGCCCAGAAGCCCAGCTGATTGTCGCAGTGGAGTAGGAAGATTGATTAGCTAGCAAAGAACTGAAGACCGCTTTACTGGTTAGCATCTTGTTAAGGGATAGAAAAAAGTTTGGTAAAAGGTACATTCAGAGTATAAGACGCACCCAAATTTTCAGTCCCTTTTAGGGGGTTAAAAGGTGCATCATATACTCTGAAAAATACAGTAAGCTTCCCCAAAAAATCAACAAAAATATTGTTTCCAAAAATTGCTGTCAATATTGACATTATGTTTCATGAGATTCTTTGCTCTCTTGGAGCAGTCAAGCAACTTTCAATGCACCTTAAGACATTGACTTTGATTCCAAATGACATTTTATTATATTCCTATACTCTTTTACAAGACGTATTCAGATAGCATTGTGCAAGCCTGATGGGACATAAGCACCCTAGTGTAAATCCAAAGGGAGACATTTACATTAGTCCCATTGCACTCAAGTGAATATTGTATTGATTTTGCTTGAAATAAAGGAAGAAAAAAATGCTATAATCCTATCCTTATCTACCTGTAAGTGAATCCCATTGAAATCACCCATAGTCAGTAAATACAATATATAAAAATAAGACTATTTATATTAGGAAATAAGAGGTGCAGCACATTGTTTTGCTGGTGGAAAAATATGACTTCTAAGCAGATAGATCTGTATATCTTTTACGAAAAAAAAGATTGAAAATCAAATTTTGGGGGTTCCACTTGCCTTTTTATTAATTATTCTATTTTCTTAGTGTGTGCTTTTCACAGATAAGTAATTAATTTGGAAGTACTCCAATGAACTTTTAATTCTGAGTGACAGCCAGTCCTATCTATATATTTAGCCTACACACAAACAAACACACACACAGAGAGAGAAAGCAACATTTCAATTGTTTATCACTGTGGTGGTGGAGTGGTTAGAATGCAATACAGTGGTACCTCGAGATACGAGTTTAATTCGTTCCGGACCTGGGCTCTTAAGTCGAGCAGCTCTTATCTCGAACGACTTTTCCCCATAGGAATTAATGTAAATAATTTTAATTGGTTCCAGCCCTCAAAAAACTCACAAAGTTAGTCTAAATTATGCAGAAAGACATGTTTTTAATGAAGAAATGTACATGTACATATAAATGAATAATGAAGTTTCTTTCACTTAACTTGTAAACTTTCTTAAACTTTTAAATTTACATATGTTCAACTTCTCTGCCACCCAATCCTGTAGGACAGAGGTCCCCAACCCTTTTTGCACCAGGGACCGGCTTTAAGCGATCAAGAGAGGAATGGGTGAATGAATGGACGGAGGGTGGGAAGGAAGGAAGGAAAGAGGGAAGGGACAGGAACAGAGGAAGGAAGCAAGGAAACTTATGAAAGGGGAGAGTAAGAGAGGAATGAGGGAAGGGAGGGAGGGAGGGAAGAAGGTGGGAAGGAGAAAGAAAAGAAGAAATAGAGGAAGGGAAGGTAAAAGAGAGAAAGAAAAAGAGCAAGAAAGAAAGAAAGAAAGAAAGAAAGAAAGGGGGAAGGGACAGGAACAGAGGAAGGAAGCAAGGAAACTTATGAAAGGGGAGAGTAAGAGAGGAATGAGTGAAGGGAGGGAGGGAGGGAAGAAGGTGGGAAGGAGAAAGAAAAGAAGAAATAGAGGAAGGGAAGGTAAAAGAGAGAAAGAAAAAGAGCAAGAAAGAAAGCTGCAAGCCCCCCCCCCGAGCCCCCCAGGCCGGCTGCAACCTTTTAAAACACGCGCGCCGCTTCGCAGCTGTCTCCTGAAGCCGAATGCGGAAGTTAGCGTTTGGCTTCAGGAGACAGCTCCTTGGCGCTTGTATCTCGAATTTGGGCTTGTAAGTAGAACAAAAATATCTCTCCCCTCCCAGCTCTTATCTCGAGTTGCTCTTAAGTAGAGCAGCTCTTATGTCGGGGTTCCACTGTACTACAATTTCTGCCGACTGCTGGCTGCCAGCAGTTCTGCAGTTCGAATTTCTCTGGCTCAAAGTTGACTCAACCTTCCATTTTTCCGAGGTCAGTAAATGAGGACCCAGATTGTTGGGGGCAATATGCTGACTCTGTGAACCATTTAGAGAGGCACTGTGAAGTGGCAATAAGTATAAATGCTATTGCTAGTATGTTAAAAGGAAAAAAAATAGACCCATAGGGGGGAAGTATGAAAACAGTCCTTTGTTCTAACTCAGCAGTTCACTGTATGCACAGATCTGTTTCCTACTAAAACACTCATGTGCATTTGGCTGTTTGCAGCCTTCAATTGAGTGAAATGTTGCATCATAGAGCAGCATTTTTTTGAACCAAGGAACCTCACATGGTCTAGCATACAGAATGAATCCCAAACCTGGCACTCATTAATTCCATGGGAATTAAAATTTGACAAGTTCGTGGGAATGAAATTTGACTAGTTGTGGTTGTTTCAGCACCCTCAAGTTGCTGTGGTCAGCCACAACCATATGATCATCATTTCCAACATTCTCCACTAGCTTTTCACAAGTCAACAGGAAAGTTGGCAATAAGTTTAATCATGATTGCTGAAGCTCTCTCCGCAAAGTCTGTGAAGCCAGAAGGAAGTTGTACATTTAAGATCACCATGTTGCTGCTGGGTGGGTAAGGGAACAGTACAGAGGTGGGTTTCAACAGGTTCTGACCAGTTCTGGAGAACCGATAGTGGAAATTTTGAATAGTTTGGAGAACCGGTAAATACCACCTGTGACTGGCCCCACCCTTGCCTCTCGAATAGGAAGTTGGGATTTTTGCAGTAACCTTCCCTGGAGTAGGGAGGGAATGGAGATTTTACAGTATCCTTCCCAGGTGTTCTGTCGGGCTCTCTGGTAGACTCTTCCCAAAAATTCACAGATACAAATTTCAGACACACACACATTTGAAAATTCAAAACAATGTTCTTTATAATGAAAATTCACTCTCTTTTGGTATAGCAAAGAGCACTGGTCTCCAAACAAACTGGTAATTTGTACAAGTCCCTTATCAGTTCTGTGATACTTAGCTTGCAGCTGTGAGGCAATTCACAGTCCTTCTTCTTTCACAAAGTGAAACACACTTTGCTCTGGTTTAGTTTCAAAGCGGGGGAAAATCAGCACATAAAAAGTCAAAGTCAGTAAAGCAGTCACAAAACACAATGATCAGATAATCCACCACAATGACCAAACCCGCAGGCTGCTATTTATAGCAGCCTCACTAATTACCACAGCCCCACCCAACCACAGGTGGCCTCATTTTCTTTGATAATAATCTTTCAACTGTTGTTGCCTATGCATCGCTCTCCGCATGTGTGGCTGTATCATTAACTCTTGTTCCGAATCCAAGGAGGAGCTAGATAATTGCTCTCCTTCTGAGCTGTCTGCCACACTCTCCTCCTCCCTGTCACTCATGTCTTCTTGGTCAGAGGAGCCTTCATCATCAGATTCCACCGGGTGCAAAACAGGCCTGCAGCACCTTCCCCTGACTACGCCCACCAAGCCATGCCCATAGAACCGGTAGTAAAAAATTTGAATCCCACCACTGGAACAGTAAGAGGTACAGTGAAGGTTGGGGAGGGTGCAATACAGATTGGGGAGGGTGTATGAGGATGTGTGAGTGGCTGAGTGGGTATGTGGGTAGGGGGACACTTACATGAACATCTTATGACCCTCCATGCTGCTTCCCCATTGATTTTCTCCATATGAATTTTCCAGAACTGAAGTCAATGAGGATATTTGGGGGGGGGGGGAGGAAATTGCTTCTGTTCCCATTGCATTTTGCCCACTGGTAGTCATTCTGTTGATCTATTAGGTAAATAAATATCTCTGAAATGATGGCACAACTGATCTAATCACTATGGGTCATGGTTTGTCTAATATATAAGCTATATTAGAATGCCTATATTGTCTAAAGCATGTTGGAGTAGGGATCCATAGAATTCTTTACAGATTTTTTTATTGGTTGGACACACAAGGAATTTGTCTTGGTGCATATGTTCTCAGTGTGCATAAAAGAAAATATACATTTGTCAAGAATCATGAGATACGACACTTAATGATTGCCATAGGAGTCCAATAAGCAATGAGGAAACAATCAATATTAATGAAAATCTTAAGGATACAAGCAACAAGTTACAGTCATACTTAATGGGAGGAAAAGGGTGATAGGAATGATGAGAATAATAAGTGGGAGGAAAAGGGTGATAGGAATGATGAGAATAATAAGTGGGAGGAAAAGGGTGATAGGAATGATGAGAAAAAAACTAGTAGTAATAGTAGTGCAGACTTAGTAAATAGTTTGACAGTGTTGAATAAATTATTTGTTTAGCAGAGTGATGGCGTTTAGGGAAAAACTATTAATACTGGAGCGGACAACTTTTTAAATACATGTTCTTTTCAATAAATTCATTGAAAAGCCATGGATTTTTCCACCTCACCCAATCATCCTATCCTATCCTATCCTTTTTTCCCCTCAACCTGTCTTTGTTCTGTTGTAGTTAACAGGACTTAATTCTTGTTTCTTTTTGATACAGACCATGGAATTGTCCAGATAAGACCTAGATTCAATTACACGGCAGAGAGAGCCATCCCCCCCCACACACACTGTTATTGGGCTTCAAAGGAAGAAGTCTGTTTGAAACTATGCGACCCTCAACTCAGCTATTTACCAAGTGCCAACATAGGAGGGAAAAAGCTTCACGGGTGGAATAAGAAAACTGGAAAGACTTCAACTTGAAGATTTTCAGACTAAAGTTCTCCTTAGTAACACTACCAATGCTATGTTACAATCCCCTTTTTTAAAAAAAGCCCTATTTTTTTAACCCACAAGAAATGTGGAACACATTAGCTAAAATCGTGTTGGTCTGCACAATTTTATTCAGTAAAAGACATGTTTTTATGATACATTTAGCCTTTTAAATGACACTAATAGTCTCACGGGACACATTGCTTTTTTCTCCTGCTCAACAATTAAGTCTATTTCAATGTTATTTTGATAAGTTGAAACAATTCAGTTACTGTATGCCTATTCTGGTATATGTACTGTAAAACCAATAGTAAAGCACCTTAGAGTAACCTAAATAATAGCTCTTGAGCAAAATTTAGACATAAACCATCTCTTACCACCACCCACATATTTTTATGTCTTATTTTTCCTATAAGAAAAATAAATTCTTTCAAATTTTGGAAGGTCAGAAGTCTGACTAGTTAATGAACACTATTAATCTCAATTGTGTTTTTTTTTTTAGACATAATTTTATAGTGTGTTTCTCGCTGGAGTGGGATAGCAAGGCTTATATTTTTATAAAAGCAGAAATGAATGTGTGCTTATGAATGATCTCAATGTCAGTATCTGTCTTTATGTAGTATGCACACAGCATTAATCAATATATCACAAGGCTCATTGTACCTACATCCTTGTAAGTGATTGTTTATAGAACTGTATACTGTTTCAAATTGGACTTATTCCATCTAATCATACTCAGCTTTTACTTTATGATAAAAAGTGGAAGGAAGAAATTACTTGCACTGCACTTTTCAGTTCTTCCCTCCATAAAAACTGCAGCACAAATTCTAAGTAAATACGGCCTGAAAGCTAGGGCGGTTAGAAAATATATGTTGAAATGCTTAAAAGCTGGCAATAGCACTAAAATTTAGAATATGCAGCTGATAATCTATGCCACTGGGCTACTTAATAAAAGGAAATGTCCAGTACAATTTTGCAATACAATTTGATCTATATCTGCAACAAAGGGTCTGTCTACAAGCTGATGTGTACTTCCCTTGGGAGGTGGACAAAGAATCCAGGGGAACGGGGCATTTATTGTTTAGATTTTAGTTACAAAAATGTACTTTTCCTAAAATTTTGCTGTCTTGTTTCCATTCTTCATATGTGTTCATTTTGAGGTTTGGATTTTTAGAGGACATATGTACATTAATATTATACAAAAGGGAATTGTAATGCAAACATTTTTGCGTAGGTCACAAAATTATCTGCTACAATGTCCTACCTGTCAATGGCTACTTCATTTTCAAACACAATAATACAAGAGCAGACAATAGATACAAAATTAAGGAAAACTGCTCCAAACTTGATTGCATAATATATGACTTCAGCAACAGAGTGGTCAATATAGTCACTATTTGACTCTATAGTTTTGTCACCAAACCCCCAAAACTTTACCCTTAGACTATCCATTGTTGACCTCACCCAATTCCTAAGACGTCAGTAAGGGACGTGCATAAGTGTACCAGCACGCCTACCATCCCTGTCCTAATATTTCTCTCTTATTAGTACCCACTTCATGTATATTTATTTTATTTATTTATTTTTATTTATTAGATTTGTATGCCGCCCCTCTCCGCAAACCGATATGTACTTGACAAACAAATAAACAAACAAACAAATAAATAATATGGATGTAAAATCAATACTTTGCTTAACTTCTCTCATAGATAAGTATAATTACATAGTTTACATCAAAGTTAAACTGAATTTGCTATCATTAAGGACTTTGAGCTTTTCTAACTGGGTTAAAACATTAAGAGAATAATGTAACCCTCTTGAATTAAAAGCTGCCCCAAAGCTTCTTGAAATGAACATTTGATATCATGCAATCAGAATCTCTTTTTTATTGTGCCATCTGGATCAAACACTTGATATTCCAAACTACTGGTAAATGTGACATCTAGACCTGACATGCCATTTTATAAATGTTCTGGATTAACCTGAGGCCAAGTGGATTTCAAAGAACATTATCCCTACACTAAGGCAAGAATGAGGTGTTAAGAAAGGTTGATTCCTCTAAAACAACAGAATTGTAAGAGGTCCAGGCTAATGTCTTCTCTTTTGGACTATAGCTTAGGAACTGATTAGCTTACTTGAGGGTAATGACTCAGGAATTGCATATTCTATTGATGTTTCTGCAGAAAACTTTGTTCCCTTTCTAAATGAAAGAATATATTAAGCCTGGAAATCTATAGAGTTTTATAGAACTTACAAAATCATATAGCTTTGTCTCACTTACTTTGGCCATGTGTCAGGGTTCCAAATAACATCAAAACTTAAATCAGATTCTGAGGCAAAGTATTCCTCAAAGTTTCAATTTATTAGCAGAGCCATGTTGGCACATCTGGGAGAAACCCTAATCTTAAATTCCCAGGGTTTTTCCACCCAGTTGAAAAATTCAAGCCCTTGTCCCCACACTTCCAAGTCCATCATGTTGGCCAATCTTCAACTGCCGCCCTGGCAAAGAATCCACCCATCTCCTCAGGTGCAGGTGCAGGAGTGTAAAGACAAAGGATGACCTTGACTATCTAGAAAGAATTTGTTACGGTTACATACAGACAGCCCTCATGCAATTCACCCTCCAAAATTCCCATAGTAAAGAATGCATATTAAAATATTATAAAGTGTAGCAGGCCGAAAACCCCAACTAAAATGGCTTCGGCCTGACACCATGCCATGTAGAAAACAGTTATGCCTAGAGGAGTTAGTAGTAAAAGTAAACCACCTGTCAAAGAACACAGTTGCTAGACACCACCAAAACTGATGCCAGCCACAAAATAGGAAAACTCAAAGAAGTAGTGCAAGATCAGAAGGTGTGGAGAGACCTGGCCCACAGAATTGTCAAGAGTCAGACATGACTGAATGAATAACATTATCATCATCATCATAGATCTTACAAGTTACCTAAAATTACCCAGCCCCCCAAATTCCCACTGGCTGCTTCAATTCCTTTCAGCCCTCTGTTTTAGAACATCAGGACAGGCTTCAGAAGAGATCTGGGATATATAAGAATGGGCACATATGCATTCAGAATATGGCAATGCAAGCAAAAATGAATTGTAGTTGAATTGCCAATGAGTGGAATGCCATTCATATAATGTCAACCCTTGGAGGTAGACATTGGAAAGATTAGAACTATGGTATTTTAAAAAAAATAAACTAACAAAATCTTACAACTCTGTGTTTTACCTCGCCTTCTCTTACACTCCTTACACTCTTCAACTTTCTCAACAGTGTCACTTTCTATCTAGCAGAACAATGATTCATTTCCAAATTTTATTGTAAGAATTGTCTCTCTATTTGGCGGCCCTCTCCTTTTTATATTTATTATCTTGGGAGTATTCAGACTAATGTGGGGAAGGAAATGGAGGGTCCAGAGTCTATTTCAAATAGTTTCCTGCCTCCCTTAGCTCTCTTTCTACATATATTGAGATCTAACCTATTAATCTGAATTTACATAGATTCACACAGATAAATTATATTGTTGTAATGACTGTGATTTTAAAAAAATCATTTTTCTGTTAGGATAATATCATTATTATTTGGGGGCAGATTTTTCATATAGTGTATATATTTTTTCATGTATACAGCAATGCTTATCTTTGGAAGTTAATAGAAATAAGTCTTGCATTTCTTTGTTTGTTTATTAAAATTTATTGGCCGCCCATCTTACCACAGGATAATTCTGGGTGGCATACAGTCATAAAAATATATTTATACTTGTACATTAAAACATAAATAAACTAAAACCAAACATTATGAATGATGAGCCATCACAGTCTATTTTGATAACAGCAGTACATCCATGTATAACACTGCCACTTAAATATGTACACCAGGAAGAGATTAAGACTCTTGTATTATTTTAATCATTCTGAAGCTGTGATAGAAAAGATAATGCGCTCATACTATCTCCACACAAGTCATTCACACTTATTTCTCCCTGCACACCTTTTAGAGACTTGTATATTCTATATGCAGCATCCTATCGCCATCTCCTACCTATTTTTATGAGTTTAATATAAAATAAACATTCTGACAGGGTGTAGAGTCCACATAATAGTTACTCATTCTTTATGTATAACAGCACTCTATAGGAATGTTCCTTTAATCTGCAACCCGTACATTTCACAGTGATGGCTCTTTTGGAAATCTGTAGTCTGATGATATCTCTGTGGTGGCCATCAAAGGGACATAAGGAACAGAACAGCTGGTGTGTCTGTTATGAGCAGAAGAACTGAGCATAAGAAGAGTTTACAAATGGCAAAATGCCAGCAGTGGTTAAATTAAGGGAAGAACCTTTTCTTTGTATGGATCTCAGAAACGAAATAAAAATAAGTGACCCTTACCCAATGAGTAGAGAAAAAAAAGCTTCAGCATAGATTGACAACATCAGCCAGAGACTATCACATATTGATGCTTTGTGCTAGGCAACAGAAATGCCAACTTATTCAAGAAGCTTCTAATCAGCAGACTGAGCTACACAGAAAATGGAGTATGTTCACTATCTTAATATCAAAGCTTTACTATAGTTTTGATTGGTTTATTCCACACCTGAATTATGAAGGAAATACTACTTGGTGAAGGAGTAAAGGACTAAACTTACAAATGAATTCCAAACTTACCACTACTCAGTGCATTGTGGTGGTGGGAATGCTGTTGAATGTAGTTACTTTGAAAAAAAAAATCAAATTTATTACTCACCAAGATTATCTCTTTTAATTTGGATTGTTTTTTAAAAATTGTGTATATAATTAAACACATGTTCAGTTTACTGAATAGCTATATTTATATTAATATAATGGAACTAAAGTATCTTTCCTGCTAAGAAATAAAAGTCTGAGTGAATAGAAGTAACGATTGCTGTCATATTTATTTTCTTTATTTTTTTATTTGACAATATATTTATAACCATCCAGTCTGGACAAAGTATGATAAAACACTGTACAGAAATATCTTCCTCCAATTATCTGTATATATAACATGAATCATAGCTTAAAAATGATCATCCAACGATCATTGACTAAACATCAAAATTCTGTATCACTTTATAGCATAGGCCAGAGTCACATTGGACTGATTCTGAAATGTAACTTAGTGTTCCATCATAGGCAAGTCTGTAAGTAATAACTAGCACTTTAATTTGCCCTAGACACCTGCTGGAAACCCTTGCCACAATTGCAGGATATTCTGCAAAAGCTGATTTTCCATGCTAAAAGGTTCATGTACAGTTGTAACTTCCTAGATAACTTCAAGGGCAATCTTACATACAGCCTTCTGCGTATAATATACCAAATGGATATGCTATGGGCAGGTTTACGAAGGCTTTTGCAATGGCAATAGCGCTTAGACTTATATACCACTTCATAGTGCTTTACAGTACTCTCTGGGTGGTTTATAGAGTCAGCATATTGCCCCCAACAATCTGGGTCCTCATTTTATCGACCTTGGAAGGATGGAAGTCTGAATCAATCTTCAGCTGGTCAAGATTGAACTGTGGACAGTAAACTGAATTAGCCTGTAATACTGCATTCTAACTTCTGCACCACCATAGCTCCTTTAAAGACCGAAATGGATGTGCTAAGATTGCAAAGTTCCAAGATATCCCTGTTTCCACTTAAACTTTACCTCTGAAAATACGCCCCCCCAAATCAAATAGATTTGATCCAGGGAATTCAATAATGGCTTGTTTGCTTGTTTGTTTTAACTCAAAACATACCAAAAATAAAAATGAAAATATATTTCTCCTATATCTGTGAACTCAGGTACTCCACAAAGACTAAAATTTCAATCTTCCCAGAATCATTTTTTTTACCACCCACTGTCCAGCATCTTTGGACTCAAAAGTTCCAAGGAACCTGGATATTTGAGTTAATATTTTCAGATTGTTCCTGTTTCATGTTCTGATTTCAGGATTGAGAAATGAAGAACTGGTTGTTAATTTTTCATAGAGAGAAAAATGCTTGACTGGCTAAGAATTCATCCGAAGTCCAGCTCTCAAAATTCAGGCCTTTATCCTATTTCATAAATTGCCCAAGTTACGATAATTTTAGAACCACACTTTAGAATTAAATTTGTAAGATACTATTTTTTCATCAGCATCATGAGACAATTTGTTTTATCCATGGAGTATTGTATTTTTTTCTATTCATAACACACACACACACACACACACACATTTTCTTCAGGATCACTCCATTTCCTTCCCCACATAAGTCTGAATATTCCCAAGATAATAAATATAAAAAGGAGAGGGCCACCAAATAGAGAGACAATTCTTACAATAAATTCTGGAAATGCATGATTGTTCTGCTAGATATTTGGTAGAAAGTGACACTGTTGAGAAAGTTGAAGAAATCAGTAATAGTATGTTCCAGAGTGGTCTTGGTATCCTTCACGTCCCATGGAAACATACCATTTGCTTTAAAATATAACCATTCACTAAGCTCAGTGCTCTGCCTCTGCAGGTACTCTGCAGGTATTGCGAAGTCGCAATAAACAATAATGTATTTTTCTTTGATTTTGACTTCTTTCCTTCTTCTTTCATGAGGGCACAATAAGCGCAAGAACAGATAGTTAAATCATTCTTCTGACCAACATAAATATCAGTTCCATCTCTAACAGCAGGACTGTGGCTCTTTGAGTAAAGGCGACTGTTAAATATGCTTTATTTTTATACATCTCCCCCCCCAAAAAAAATCTTTTTCAAGAGTAAAAAAGTGAAAGAAATATGAAAGACAGGCAATGAAATAATGCAAGAAAAGAAGACTATTGAAACCCTTGCAGACAAGTATGAATCAATTATTCCAAGGGGAAAAAATGAGATGTAAAATGAAGCTTAAACATATAAGGTACTTTTCTACATTGTATTAAAATAATGCTGAAATTATAGAGCTGTCATTCCCACCCCTGTCAAAGGTGCCTTTCTTATCACCTTGTGATTTAGCATTTCTCTTGGAAGGTTATAGCAATTTTGACATTCCAGGCATTTTGGACAGAAAAGCCATATTATGCACCCGGAGCACCACCTCAGTTTTTAAATTGGTGGTCTTACAAAATTCTTCAAGAAAAGGAAGAGGGATTTCTTTAAAAAAATAAAATAAAATAATAACTGATCCAGTAGAAAGGCACAGATCTGTCTAGAATATATGAATCCTACTCCCAAGAGATGAAACTAGGTTACACTTGCATTTGAAGCATAAATGTAGCTATAACTATTTCACTAATTTTGGCAACACTTGAGTTCAACTGACAAGAAAGTAGACTAGAATATACCCAACTGAAAATTGCTACATTTTTCTGGAAAAGAATCTTAGAATCAAGAAAGAGTCTTATATATCATTTATTGGATTCAATTTATGCCCTCTGCTACCTCGGATGAGGTTGAGATTTTATAATTATTTATTAAACTTGTACCCAGTTGGACTGTCCTCTCCATTCCCCTATAAGATCAACTGACATGACATTTTTAATGACAGAGATCTTAATGATTTAGTAGGTTATGCTAGGGCGGTGATAGCAAACCTTTTTGGCTCGGGTGCCAAAAAGGTATGCACATGTTTGTACTAGCATTCATGTGCGTGCCCACACCCATAATGCAATTTATTTATTTATTTATTGGACTTGTATGCTGCCCCTCTCTCTCTCGGGGTGGCTCACAACATATCAAAAAAACAATGCACAATAAAACATATGAAATCCAATTAATATAAGTGATTAATCTAAAGCCATTCTAAAAAAGCTAAAACAGATTCAGACCACAAACATACCACATACTCATTGAGTTTGATCAGACAAATCCAGAACTCTGTCAATCTGTATTCCCACTCTGCCTGGACAAGCTGGCTTTCTCTTCCCTTCTGTGTGGCTTGTTGTTTTGGTTGTAGAATAGGAACACTATCCACAGTGGGTTATGGATTTCCAACGACTCTGGAGCCTGAACATCTAATGTTTCCATACTACCAGTGAATAAAATCTACTGCACGAATCCCAGCGATCGATAAGGCCCATAGAGTTGGTCTTCTCCGGGTCCCAGCGACTAAACAATGTCATCTGGCGGGCCCCAGGGGAAGAGCCTTCTCTGTGGTGGCCCCGGCCCTCTGGAATCAACTCCTCCTGTAGATTAGAACTGCCCCCACCCTCCTTGTCTTTCGTAAACTACTCAAGACCCACCTATACATCCAGGCATGGGGGACTTGAGACACCTTTCCACCAGGCTCTTTATATTTTATGTTTGGTATGTTTATGTTGTCTGGTTTTAATATGATAGGGTTTTATATATTTCTTTTTAATATTAGATTTATTTCACTATAATACTGTTTTTATCATTGTTGTGAGCCACCCCGAGTTATCGGAGAGGGGCGGCATACAATTCTAATAAATTATTATTATTATTATTATTATTATTATTATTATTATTATTATTATTATTATTATTATTAAAAAATCTTTCTCATCTCCTTCAATCTCTGGCAGCACCAGCAATAGTTATCAGAACAAAGATTCAAAATTAGTACCCTGTTAGTAGGGAAAAGAAACAAAAGTGTATACCAAAACAAAAACAAAAAATAGCGGGCAGGTGAATAATCTTGCTGAACATGTTGTGTATAGCTAATGCTCCACCACTTTAAGAAAGAAGACAAATGAGATAGCGCTAGGCAGGGTAGATGAACATGGGCAGCTGAGAGCTTGAGAATAGCTAGACAATCAAAACAATCAGCCAGAGGATTAGATGGAGAGTCACTTCTTCAACAAAAGCCTAGACTATGCTCTGATTTTAGCATACTTTATGCCAACCTGATGATTTACGCAATAATAGTTCCATAGTCAAAAGGCCTTACAGCATTCTTCCAGAAGATGCTGATATCCAGGATATCTATATTTTTACTGTTCTTCACATGATTATTATCAATTATCATTATTAGGGCAACGTGTGACCACAACAGTTGAAAAACGTTGCCCAATACAGTAATTGTGCAGACCAAAGCTCCTGTTCTTTTCTGAGGCAGAAATGTCTATCAAGGACAAACCAGGCTTGTTTCTTTGAAGGCCTTCTATAAAATCTGAATAATGTAAATCCCCTTAATTTCACTGTATCCACTCTACTTCATATTTAATTCTCCTTTCTACCATCTGTACACAAAATCCTGAACTGCTTACTCCTTTATATATAGGGGTCAGGAAACATAAATGTTTTTTATTAAATATCTGGAAATAAAGCTGTCATTTTTCCAAAATCTATCACCTCAAAACAATCCGAAAACTGCTCCCTGAAGAGGGAAGTTAGACTTTCTGAATACCAGATCACGTCTCCTTTTAATAGAGAAGTTAGACAAGCATGCCTCAAAAGAAATACATATAAAAAACATACTCTAGAAAAACATCCTTTTGTGTCCTCACACTAATCATGAAGCCAAATTTAAAGACTCATCTGTTGCATGTTTCTCACCATTATAATCTTGCAGAGCATAAGAAGCTCAGTTTTCCCATCTCCTGGTCTGCTTCTTTCATCGTGGTATGTAAAGGAGACCTATAAATATGAAATACTCCACTTCTCATGTGATGTGCAGAGATTCATGAAGAATTCTTCCATGTGCTATAATTTTGGTTAGGATCCAATAAGGCTGTAACTTTAGCCTTATTTTCATGTTCCATCTAGCAGTGCACCGGAGATTTGAGTGAGTAAACAAAATGTAAACAGGATGTTTCACACATGGTAAGCAACACATTTCATGTTCTGTCAGGCTCTCTGGTAGAATCCTCCCAAAAATTCATAGGTACAAATTTCAGACACACATACATTTGAAAATTCAAAACAATGTTCTTTATAATGAAAATTCACTTAAACCAAGCCCTCTTTTGGTGTAGCCAAGAGCACTCGTCTCCAAACAAACTGGTAATTTGCACAAGTCCCTTATCAGTTCTGTGATACTTAGCTTGCAGCTGTGAGGCAATTCACAGTCCTTCTTCTTTCACAAAGTGAAACACACTTTGCTCTGGTCTAGTTTCAAAGCGGGGAAAAATCAACACACAAAAAGTCAAAGTCAGTAAAGCATTCATGAAACACAACGATCAGATAATCCTCCACAATGGCCAAACCCACAGGCTGCTCTTTATAGCAGCCTCACTAATTACCACAGCCCCAGTTGTTGTTGCCTATGCATCGCTCTCCGCATGCGTGGCTGTATCATTAACTCTTGTTCTGAATCCAAGGAGGAGCTAGATAATTGATCTCCTTCTGAGCTGTTTGCCCCACTCTCCTCCTCCGTGTCACTCATGTCTTCTTGGTCAGAGGAGCCTTCATCAGCAGATTCCACCGGGGGCAAAACAGGCCTGCAGCATGTGGATGTCTCCCCCACATCCCCAGTCCTTGGGGCAGGAACAGGGCCAGAGCTAACCACAACATTTCATGAGTTTGGAAAAGTTATCTGGAGACATGAGAAACCTCTGTAAGCCAACCATTGAAACGCAAGTGTCAAGGAATAAAGAAGGACAGGACAAGGAATTTCAACAGGTTCATCCTTCCCTTTTTATGCTTTCCAGAAAGCTTCACCTGGCAACAATGCCATCTTTTGCGCAACTGCTGAAAGCATAGTAGCCTATCCCACAAAAGAATAGAGTATAATGAGTATACACTTCAAGTTTATAGCGGTGTAATAAAATCCAAAAGCGAAAGTGAAATAAGATCTAATTTTCTGCCCTAAGTTTAAAATAAGCCTCTCCCCCCCTACCTTTGTTTTTTCCAGTTTGGGTATCATGCAGCTTACAATGGTTCATAGGCATGTGCCTGTACACGGTGCCCTACTGTACCCACTAGGGCACCGTGTGCGTTTATTGGGTTTCTGTAATAAAAAGACAATAAAACAACAGAATAGTAAAGATACAGAAGAGAATCAATTATGTTTTTTTCAATGTAGCCAATTCTTGTTCAGCATGGCAAGATGGAGAATTGAAAGTTCCAGTTTCATAAATGACACAAGGGCACAGCCTTTCCTGGAAATACGTGCCTCACTTTTGTGTAGCGCTGGGTGAACTCTTGGATTATCTGAGGCACAGTTGTTCGCGAAAGAGTTAGTTTACTAAGAAAGGTGGTGCTGTCAGAAGTTCTGAATTGCTCAGAGCTAATTGCTGACCCTAACAGGCCCAATTAGCTGTTACAAGCACTGCAAAATAACCCAAGGGACCAATCCTTTCTTACACACACAGATTGGAACTCTCATTGCACCTGTACCTTGGTTACAAGCTCTGTAGTTACCTTTCAACAAATCAGAAGGGTTTATTAGGAAGAATGACTGCTGTGCCCTATCCAGGCAGAGACAGACAGAGAGACCTATACATGCTAATCATCATAAAGACTGATTTCCCCCACACCGTCCCAATATAGACACACACACTAAATACTCTAAAGTCTATACAATAAGCAATCTGGTTTTCGGAGCATGATTCACTCATGCCAACCACTTTGGAAGTGGCAAACAAAAGCCTAACGCCCACCTTTATTGCTTCAGACAAAAGGAGCTCTCCAAATGCTTTGCCTAGTTATTCCAAGTGGGGAATTACACCTCCTTGTGGCATGTGTGATAGATAACTTAGATAGATATTTGCTCGGGCTTTCCTTCAACATCAGCTGCCATCTGGATGAAATTCAGCAGTCTTGACACCTGCCTGAAGAATAAGATGCTGATCAGATGGAATGGGCCAGGCCTTTGTCTTGAGAACAGAAAGGAGGGGGAAATTGTTGTTTAACACAATCGGTTAAAAGGGTTTATAAATTATGTTCCTTCAGAGCAGCATATGGCTTGCATGAAATATGGATCAGTAAGCTTTCCCCTGAATTTGGGTTTAGATGGCTGATATATAAAGTGCATTAAAATAACACAGGGAAGAGAGGACTGGTGACTCCCTCAATATATCAATTTACAGTTTTAGAGCATCGTGTTGATGCGTATTTAGACCAGATTTTAACAACAGTATTTTTTTCCATATTCAGAATATAATAAAAATGATATTCTCCAAACATTGTTTGGTCTTAGGATCTGTTCAGCAATTGAGAGGTATAAAACTCCTTCAAGCTCAATATGTTTTGACCTAAAAACAGCAGTATTGAAAATATTAAAACTGAAATAAAGCACGTGTTTTGAAAGGTTTGTGAAATGAAATGAGGGGGGAAAAGATTATTTCTAGTGGCATTTTATGGAATAGCCCTGTTTTTCTGGACATTGTGGTTGGGCTGTGGCTCTGTGGATTGCGATTACTTTGCTTCTTCCAACCATTTTCCAGCTAGTTAGTAGAAACTAGGAGTGATATAAAAGTTGAGAAGAAAGAAGCAATTAATGACATATCTGCTATTCTATTTACTAAGTTAGAACCATTGCTTTTAATGGTTCTAACATTTCTTTTAATGAACTTAGAATTGATATGGGTGGGTTGCATACAGTTGTGTTGTGCTTTATTTTGCTTGCAGATTTGCCAGCATTATGTGCATACATTTCTCTGCTTCACAAACAGGTGTTGCTAATATTGCTGAGGCTATGTAAATGCAAATTCTCATAATTCAATGTTGATTTGTTCTTTGCAGAATTGATTAGTATAGATCTGTATGGATGATTATAATGAATCATGGCATCAATTTATCGACACCTTTGTGTAATTTCTTTTGTATTTTCTTAATACAATTTTTTTTAATGATGATTAGTTCAATTTTGCTATGAGTGCTGCTATATCTTGCTGTGTTCAATTTCAGGACATGTTTAAAATGCAAAGATGAATCTTTTAAAAAATATTAGCTGCTCTCGTTTAATCTGTTGGCTGAGTGATACAGATGGTTTCTTAAAAGAAACTGAAACAAATCTTATGTCTATTCTACTAAACGATTCAGGAATTAAAAAAAATTAAATAACAGATCTTTATTTAGGCAGTGGGATTCCAATTGCTGATACAAGAACAGTCTTCCCATTGTCTTGTAGGGGAATTTATTTCTGTGGCTTTTAAAATTTCCTTTCTGCTGTTCAGATAATAGTAACATGCTGTGTGCATTAAACTCCACTATTGCCATAATTCTGAGTTAGAAAACAATGGGAATATTTTTTTATTTTAATTTACTTTATTTATTTGTCAAACATGTATAGGATAATAGTAGTTTCTATAAACATAAGTTAAAAATAGTAATGAAAAAAGAAGACAATAGGACAGTAGGACAGCGATGGTAGACACAGTGGTGCGGTTATGCACGTCCCTTACAGACCTCTTAGAAATGGGGAGAGGTCTAATGTGGACAGACAGTAGAATTTGGGGGTTTGGGAAAGAAACCACAGAGTCAGGTAGTGTAATCCAGGCATTGATCACTCTATTGCTAAAGTTGTATTTTCTGCGGTTGAATTTGGAGCAGTTTACATTTAGTTTGAATCTATTACGAGCTCGTGTATTACTGTGGTTGAAGGTGAAGTAGTCATTAACAGGATGGACATTTTGGTATATGATTTTATGTACAATCATATACCATTTCTTCAAAACATAATCAACTCAAAACTTTCAGTATCCAATACAGTGGTACCTCTAGATACGAGCTGCTCCACATGCGAGTATTCCAAGATACGAGCCACGAGGGGAGAGAAATGTCTGTTCCAGACCAGAGCTCAAATTCGGGATACAAGCCGAGCATCCACTAGGTGGCGCAAGAATCCTTGCTTTTGGTTATATCGGAGGGGAAAAACAAAGTCTAAAGCCATTTGTTTCAGATACGAGTTGTTCAACATACAAGCTCCCTTCTGGAACGAATTAAATTCGTATCTAGAGGTACTACTGTATAGTGTTATAAGTGAATTTTATCCTGGGCTCAAAGTATCACACTTCTCCTCAGCAGCAAAATAGCTTGAAATATTTTGGTGTATAAATACAGTGTCTCTAATCCTCCTTAAGAAATGAGATATAATTACAGTTATTAGGTGTTGTGGTTGGCTCTGTCCCAGTTCCTGCCCCAAGGAATGTGGAGGTGAGTGTGGGGGAAGCATCCATAGGCCACAGGTCTGTTTTGCTCCCGATAGAATCTCCTGATGAAGGCTCCTCTGACGAAGGAAGCGTGAGTAGCAGGGTAGGGGGGAGTTTGGCAGACAGCCCAGGAGGAGATCAATCATCCTTATCATCCCTGGATTCTGAACAAGAACTTATGACAGATCCATACATGCGGAGAGTGATGCATAGGAGAGAACAACTGAAGGATTATTATAGGAGATAAGTGAGGCCACCTGTGGTTGGGTGGGGCTGCTGTAATGAGTGCTACAGATAAAAGAGCAGCATGCTGGTTTAGCCTTGTGGCAGTTTATCTGATTCATAGTTTCATCAAGATCGTGGTTTTTGCTGTTTCCCTGTTCAAGTTTGTATGTGGACTTTCTGGACTTTAAAATTGGACTCAATTTCCCAGTTATTGGGTGAGAAATTGGATTGCATTTAACCTCTGCCTTGTGTGTATCAGAAAACCCCTTTGACATTTAAAAAGGGAGCTGTTTCTGTTTTTCTGTTGATAAAGACTTTTGGTTTTCCTTCTATCGTGTGGTGTGTGTCTTTCTGGACTAATTACCCTGTAATTACGGGCAGTTGGGGCACGCTGGCAGAACATTTGGGAAAGAATAATTATATTTATAAAATGGATTTCAGTGAAAGAACTTTCTACATGAAGCAGCAGGTTAAAATTTTAGTTCTTTACCATACTTCTAAGTCCTAAAAAACACGTGGCTAATGTGACTTTAAAACTGCCTCTAAAATATTATTTATAAACTCCCAAATGTGACAGTCCTTGCTGAAAAAAAGCCTCCTGATTATAAATGAACAAATGGATGGATATTGAGATGCAAGTCAGTGGCCAAGACATCTCCTGATTATTCTAACTCTTGCTGAAGGATTACAAGAAAATGTAGAGGCTCAGATGGCCCAAGGACCACTTCCATTTATCACAATCTTAAATTAATAACTTTTGACTTCACTTAAGGAGCTTTTCAGGATAATACATAAGTTGCCTGATGCCTGCACTATCCAAATGAACCACCTAATCAAAACAATGATTGGGTGACATTCTCGACAGTGAGGTTGCTAACCAGGACGAGGGGGGAAAAGACATTTTTTGCCTACTTGAGAAGACTGAGGTATATACTGTAAATATGGTAATGCCTGCACCTAAAATAATTTGATATACAAGAAAAACAAATCTCACAGAGTCTAGAGTCTCAACATTCTTTTTGCATTGTGGCAACCAAAACTGAATGCATTATTTCAAGTGTGGCCTTACCGAGGCCTTATAAAGTGGTATTAACACTTCATGTGATCTATCCCTCTGTTAATGCAGCCTAGAACTGTTAAATGGTTGTCCACTAAGACTCCAAGATCCCTCTCACAGTTACTACTGTTGAGCAATGTACCACATATATTGTACCTGTGCATTTTGTTTTTCTTGGCTAAATGTAGAACCTTACTTTTTTCACCATTGAATTTCATTTTGTTAGATAGCATCCATTGTTCAAGTCTGTCAAGATTGGGTAGAGGGATTTGGAATGGCAGTATAACTGGGAACAATGGAGCTGTAGACAAATAGGCTGAATAATATGTTATTGCAATGACATTTAGCCCAGTAAGTAGGACATGACACAGAGACATAGAGCCATTTCATTGGCCTTTGCTATGGTGCTACTGTGGCTGTGTCAGCTCATATGCCTCTATGAATTATTGCAATTACGTTCATCTTTACATATTCAGAAGTGTGTACCTAATTGCCTGAAATATTTAACTACTTAGTACATTAAAATAATGAAATAATAGAACTAATAGAGGAGAACATTTGTAGCCCAGGTTTGGCATGAGGGGTTCTTGGTGATCTCTGATAGGAAAGTGTGTGTGTGTGTGTTGTGGTTTTACGAAGACTTAGGTTGATCTGCTGCATTATCTTTGTTTGGATTTAGATAGATTACCCCCATTCCTTCAAATATCCTAGACCTGCCATAATGCATAGCAGGACATATGGTTCAATGTTAAAGAGTTCTAAGTGAATATTGAACTATATATTAAATAGACAGGCAGAATACGTTTACACAATGTTAGTAATAGATAAATGACATGTACAACATATCTAGCAGCTATTTAGTTAGATTAATTAGATCAATATAATTAGTAGTGCTATATTATGTTATCTGGACTCAGCCTGCAAAGCACATTGCTTAATATAGTTTACAGCACTAAAATTTCCTAACTCTGCATGCCACATCAACGCTATCACACATCAATATAACCATGAACACACCATTAATAATAGGAGTTTATAGGACACTCGAGGGACACATAAAACACTATCCTTGCAAGAGAAAATTTTGATAATATTGCCTGCAAAATCATTTCACTTGTCAGAAAGAGCTTATTTGAAATTTATACCAAAATGAAGGCTGGCTACGATTATATAGCAAATTAATTTAACAGTTTCAGCAACAGAGATAATGAGCAAAACAGAATAAGTTAAGATGGTTTGTCAATGAACAGACTTTCCATTAAAAGTCTACTGATACCACATTCTCAGAAAAAATCACAGTTGGATCCTTTGTATGTCGCTGATCCTTATACATGGATTGGATCCATGAGTTATTACACAAATGTCCTCTGGGTGTAACTTAACTAATATTAAATACTGCAGCTGGAACTTAAAAAAAACATTCTATTTTGGATGGATAAAGTATCTCGTACATAAACAAAATTACCCAAGATGCCCCTAATGTTTCCAAGACACGTTGCACAAATTGTGACATATTAGTCATAGTTGTTTGTGTTCCACCGCATGCAGCAGGAATAAATACAGGTAGCCCTCAACTTACAACAGTTTCTTTATTACCATTCAAAGTTACAATGGCACACAAAAAAGGTGACTTATGACCATTTTTCATACTTACAACTGTTGCAACATCTCCATTGTCAGGTGATCAAAATTCAGACACTTGAAAACTGACTCATATTTATGACGGTTCATCTTTTGTGGGATCATCTTTTATGATCTTCTGACAAGCAAAGTCAATGGGGAAACCAGGTTCTCTTAAGTTAACAACTACAGTGATTCTTTTAATAAGTGCAACAAGAAAGTTCATATAAAGGGGCAAAATTCACTTAATAAACATTTCATTTAGCAACAGAAATTTTGAGCACAATTGCCATCCTAAGTCAAGGACTACATGCACATTAAGTTATTAAGTCAGTGACTTTAGACTAAAATCTATTCATTTCCATTTTGGTATTTGTGTACTTTATGGTTAATTTATTGTTCTGACTTTTTTCTATTTTGGATAAAAAAATAAAATCAAATCCACAGCTTATTGCTAGCATGTAAGTTCTTATTTAATTATATTATAATTAATTATATTTTATATGCTGGACTGTTTGATCTACTGACTAATCTGTTGTATTTTTTTGTCCTATATGTTTTATTGTTTAGACTATATTCCTATATTCCTATCCTGCATTGGATCCTCAGATCTTAGTTAATTCTATATCCTAAATTTCTTAGATTACATCTTGTCTTACAAGAAGAACGTTGAAAATATTATTTCAGAAAATCTATAAGGACCTGGGAAAGATAGTCTGGCCTGAATGATTTATGCTTCCCTCATCTTGTGTTTAAATTATTTAACATACTCTTCATTGGGTTGACTTGAAAAAGTGTTTAATTAGTTAGTTAAGAACCTTTTCATACACATGGGGTGTTCCAAGCTGGGTTTCCTGCCCTTGTGTCTCACAATGACATCAATCTTAATAAGGTCTTTGGCAGCTGAGCCACTGATCTTCTGACTTCGGTGCTGCCCAAGAGAAAATCTTCTGGAGATGCAAGACAAGCTACTTATCATTAATGGGAACTCACTTTGTCTCACTTTTTGGTTGCTTGGATTCCCCTATCCTTCCTGAAACCAAAAATGGTATGGCATTTTGGAATTTCAAAGACCAAGATTTAACTGAAGCCAGAACTTTTTGTCAGGATTAAGGGACAGACATCTTGAAAGAAGACACAACAGAAGACAATTGTCTTTCCTTTATCTGATATATCAATTGTCTCATAACAATTTATCTCATAACAATTGTCTTTCCTTTATCTCATATCTCATATATATTTTGTTCCTTTCATATATTTCTCCTCTATTTTTACATATTATCTTTATATATATTACTTCATGTCTATTCTCTTCCATATGTATTGTGTATTGGACAAATGAATAAATAAATAAAATAAAATAAAACATTTAGGCTAAAATTCCTAAATGAATACCACCCGAAGCACCACACAAACACTCACTTATAAACATACATTAGATTCCCCCCCCCCCTTATTTGGGTAATCAATGTTCTACAGAGTACAAATAGATTAAATTTATTTTTGTAATTTGAAATGGAAAGTCCAAATACGTTAATTTATTTTTGTAATTTGATATGGGGAGCTGTTTGCAGGTGATTTTTGTGCCGCTGCCAACAAAGAAGAAACATTTGGAAAATCTGAGTGTGATTTTCACACAGCAATTCCTTTTTCTGCACACCTCAAAAAAGAGGAAAAAAGAAAGCTTAATTATCTATATTTAAATTGCATGGAACAAAGTATAAGGTTAGAAGTGACTTCTGCACAGATTTTTGGCTTCATCAGGAGAACTTTTTTCAAGTCTATTGTCTCTCTATTGTGGGTGCTTTATAACACTTGACACCTTTTCAGTTCTTTAAAAGCACCTGTAAATGTTTAGCGAATTGCTTCTTTTTGTTCAGAAATTGCAGTAGATCATCCTGACTTTTAAAGGAGGGTGGGTTTTTTTGGGAGGGGGTGTCTTTCATACCTTGTTTATCCTTATGAGTGGATTTGTATAGCTGGAGAATTTACTGTGGGCAAATCAACTTCCTACCTGCTGTTATTTTCTTAAGCATTCATCTGGGGCTTGCTTCTTCATTACACTTTCAAGAGATGAGGATTGGAACTGCCTTAAACATTTTGGGGCTCATCTGCACTGTGAATGCTCTCATGGAGTTTTCACCTGTGTCTATTGGTATATATATATTTCTACATATATTTTTTTGCAACTGACTTTCAACATCGAATGACTTAAGTGCCAAAGCCCACTGCAACAATATAGCCAAAAAAGCCTCTAGAGTTGTTAACCTGATCCTACGCAGCTTTCGCTCAGGCAATCTCACTCTACTCACAAGAGCCTACAAAACTTTTGCCAGACCCATCCTTGATTATTGCTCATCTGTCTGGAACCCATACCACATCTCAGACATCAACACCTTTGAAAATGTCCAAAGATATTTCACCAGAAGAGCCCTTCACTCATCCACTCGAAACAGAATATCCTACGAAAATAGACTAACAATCCTGGGCCTAGAAAGCCTAGAACTACGGCGCCTAAAACACGATTTGAGTATTGCCTACAAGATCATATGCTGTAATGTCCTACCAGTCAATGACTACTTCAACTTCAACCGCAATAACACAAGAGCACGTAACAGATTCAAACTTAATACGAACCGCTCCAAACTTGACTGTAAAAAATATTATTTCAACAATCGGGTTATTGAAGCATGGAACTCATTACTGGACTCAATTGTGTCAACCCCTTACCCCCAACACTTCTCCCTTAGACTCTCCACGATTGACCTCTCCAGATTCCTAAGAGGCCAGTAAGGGGCGTACATAAGTGCACTGGTGTGCATTTCATCCCCTGTCCAATTGTCTCTTCTTTCTTTCACCTATCTTATATATTCTCTTCCTTTCATTTATCCTCTCCTCTTAGTTCACTTCCACCCTCTTTTATATTATCACATGTCTATTATTCTTCCTATGTATCTGTGTATTGGACAAATGAATGAATGAATGAATGAATGAATGAATGAATGAATGAATGAATGAATGAATAAATTAAAAAAAAACATAATGCTTTTCACAGTCAACTCCATTTGCTGTTTCCCATTGGGTTCCCAAGAGTCCCCAAGGGCACTGCCTAAAATGAAAACTCGGCCAAAAAAAAAAGTTGAAACTCCACCCAGACAATGTGGAGTCTTTTTGTTCACTGGATAATTGAAAGAATAATGGAAAGGAGTCAATATAGTGACAAGGACCAATTTGTTTGAAGAACCGATACCTGAAATACTTGTAGACACTAGAGGTAGCATCTCAAAATAAGGGGGGAAAATATTACTTTTTGATCTGGGAATGATTCTTGGCATTGAATGTTGATTGAAACATTATAAAACATAACGTGGGAGTCAGCTGGATTACTTTGAGAGACAAAAAAGCTACCTTTTTTTCAGATGGCAACTTCTTCATAAAGTTATCAAGACTTGTTTTTCTTCTCATCTTTATAGCCTTGTTTTCATGTAGAGATTATGATGTGCTGCCATGAATTTACAATATAAATAGTAAGTTCTTATATGAGTATTTTATCATGCATACAGCACTGTTTTTTAAATGTATTCAGATCCTCATAACAGTAACAATACTAAGGTTTATCATATGTCTTACAGGGCTTGCCAACATAGGTGTCTAATGGGCACTTGGATTGCAGCTAGGCAATCATCCAAATGTTTCTGTGCTTGCATACATTTCCTTCCAATATATTAATGGAAGGAGAGGGAAAATGTGCCCATTTAGCACATGCTGAATGGTCAGCCTAGCAAAAGAAGCTTGTCATGTGACCAGCTGTTCTGTGTCTCGATTGGGTCTGTCCCCTTGGCTGAATTTACTTTCCACTAAATGTCTTATCTTTGTTTTCACGGGGAGGATGAGCAGCAAAGAATTTAATAACAGCTGTTCTATATGGTAAAACAGCCTTGCCAGGACATCTGCTACATGAGCATTTCCCCCCAAACTACAGTATCATAATATGTGCAATATACAATGGCAATTCAAGAAATAATAGAACACAATTTTTAAAAGTGAATGAACAAGAATATTGACTGTTAAGTTATATATGGTAAAGATAATAAATATGGTCAATGGAATATAAACAAAGATTGAAATATGAATAGAAATATTGTAACAATATATATACTAAGGAATATAACTGACCTCTGTAAATCTTTGTTAATTCACCTGAAACTTATTACACTTGTATTCTTCCTCCCTCTCCCCCCTTTTTTTGATTTTGTACTCCCTTCTCCCCTTCCCCTTTTATAAAACTAATAAATTATATATTTTTTTAAAGAATATTGACTGGGATATTTAAAACAGCCAAGTCTATGAAATGTTCATGCTAGGTTCTTTTTAATATGAAACTGAAACTTCAATATAGAAATCATTGACTTGTCTACCAAATACCTAAAGTTTCAGGTGCCCTAGAGAAAGTTAGGACAGAAGTTCTTAGGTCCTTTTGAAATCATTAAAATAATTAACCAGGTCATGGTGCAGTTTAAGCTCCCTTGCCTGTTATGGAAAATTCATCCGGTCTTTCACAGCAGCTTGTTAAAGCTGGGTGTCAGTTCCTCCATTAGCCCAGTAAACCACCGAAACCTTTGATAAATGCTGGCCACAAGCACTATGAAGTTAAACTAATTTTTTTAGATTCTAGGATATATAAGGGTCAGTCACAGCACCAAATACATTGGAAAGGATATCCTATTTCAGAGGCCACTTGAGTGAAGAGTTGGAAACTAAATGCAGACAGGCTAATAAAGAGTTTTCATGAGAAGAATCCTCATAAGCCGAAGGAGGTTCCTGGGGGTGGCAAGGGAGATTAGGGCTTTAATTAATCTATTATGGTTATCTCTTTGCAGGAAGTTATTTTGGCTTGGGGGGGGCAGCCTGTCGACCCCAAAGCTGACATATGTGTAGCCATATTTTATTGTAGCCTTGTCCATTCTTTTCTTAGCTTTCTTTAAGTTTTCTGCAAAGGAAATGAATGGTGCTTCAGTTTCACCACATTCTAGCATCAGGAAGGGTGGTTGTAGAGATAAGTGGGAATGTTATGGCTAGGTAGCACTCCTTCCTGTGGGAACTAAGATGATGCCTGCAGCTGGAGGAAGGTGGGGTTTGGAGTCCTTGGACTGATGGACTGAGAACTGATTGGAGGGGAAGTTTCAAACATTTATTTTTTACTGGGTGTAATTCTAAAATCTGACCAGAGTTGGAATTGCACCAATTGCCAATTTGATATGTTCCTTGAAGAAAGATGGATGCCTCAGACTTTTATTCTGGGGACATATTACTTGGAAACTTGACATTGCTTATTTAAGATATGGGACAAACTGCTAATATTTTATTAGATTTTTTTTCTCTATAGAAACTGTCCTAAAGTTAAGAGGACTGCCTCTTGTCACATACCTCCCAGAGACCAATAAGAGCACACAGAGTTGGCCTTCTACAGGTCTGTCAACGAAGCAATGCAGGTTGGTGGGACCTGGGGGCGGACCTTCTCTGTGGCTGCTCCGGCTCTATGGAACCAACTACCTCCCAATGTCCATACTGCTCTCACCCTACTGGCCTTCCGTAAGGCCACAAACACCTGGCTGTGCCAGCAGGCCGGGGGGGGGGGCATGAATTAACAATGGACAGGACCGCATTGTACGAATGATATGTATGTATGAGTTTATGATTGCTTTTCATAAATGTGTTTCTTTTAATATGGGGTTTTTATAGTTTTAGATTATATTTGACTTCTTTTTTATTGTTTTGTATCTTTTTGTATTTCTATTTATATTATTATTGTAAGCCACCCCAAGTCCTTCGGGATTGGGCGGCATAGAAGTCGAATAAATAAATAAATAAAATGTGGTTCTTATAGAAATGTTTCTAGCAAGGATGAATTGCATCGTTCCAGTGGTGGGCTGCAACTGGTTTGACAACCAGTTCTGGGATCGTGCACTTCGTGCGCACACATGTGCTTTGCAAGTGTGCACACAACGTTCAAAATGCAGCAATTTCAAGCTCAGCTGCTTACCTTCTAAGGTAGCCCCAGTAACAGTGGAGGTACAGGAATCAGCTGAGCCAGAAAGAAGGAAATATAGGACAGGATAGGGCAGGGGCATATGGGCGGGGCCAGCTGATCGTCGGAATTACCAGTTTGCCTGAATGGGTCCGAACAGGCAGCAGCCTACTACTGCATCATTCAGAATCCTCAAGCATAACAGGCAAATGGAATACTCTATCAGACAAAGAGAATTTTTAAAATACTGTGACACGATTAACCAAGGAATGACACTCTCAAGTATTATTGACAATGACTTGGGTGAATCAAACATATGAGCCTTGATATTAGGGTATCTTTTAAAATTCAGCACGTAGGAAAAGATTAGCCAATGATCAAAGCCAAAGTAGCAGGAAAAGAAAAACACAGTTAAAGTTGCACTGAAAATCTGCTTATGAATAGCTTGGGTTCTTTGCTCTGATTGCATGTTTAAAGTCCACTTTCCATAAATTATCTAATAATTGCATGTATAATATTTGTTTTGCATGCTAAAAGGGGAAAATAAAAATAAACAAGCTATTTTGTTTAGAGCCAATGCTAGTAGTCATGGTAATGCATGAAGCATTCAAGTACTTTTGAATAATAAAAATTATATCAAAGAGCATCATTCTTTACCAGGAGAAATGGGCCAAATTCACCCACTACACACAAATATAGCTGTCAAAAAAGTTCCCCTGAAAAAAATACAGAACCTTAGAGATGCTCTCAGGATCTCTCTGTCATTCTGAAGACAAGCATGTTTGACACTCTCTCCTTGTAATGATCAAAGATGAGAGTTTTCCAGGGAATGAGAAACTACTCTGGTTATAATATAAAAGAGGCATCTTTTGCTATCAGCAAACAATGGGTATATGCTGTCATGCAACGCAGCAAATGTACAGCACAATGTAATTGCTTAATTAGCATGAATAATTTGAAAAATGTTGTGTTTTCTTTTAATGCATTTGTATTTATGTGACTAAAAAAAGAAATTATTTTTATTTTTTGCTTTAGGAAAAGAGCCTTCCATCCAGTTCGTGCTGCCTATGAACACGTAAAACAGAAAACAGATCAATCGGATATTCTGCTGGTCACATTCTGGTATTTTATAAATGTTTCTATTGCCATAAAACAAAAATTCTAAGACATCTGATAGCTTCTTGCACCACTTCCATCTGAGGCCACTCACAGCTACATGATTTGCTTTCTATTCCATGTTGATTTCATGAACAACTCATGCATCCATTGATATTATTTTTAAAATAATATTAACATTGGTACCCAAGCTTCAGGTTTAAGGAGGGATATATCTATAATATCTTACGTTTAGACTGTGGCTACGCTCTGAACATAATATAATGTAGTGTAGATAAATCCTTGCTAATTAGCTAAAGAACAATATTTTTGATATCTTATTAAGGATATGTAGTGGGATTTTCCATCCCACCGAATAATTCCTAAATCCTTTTGAGTTCAATAACACTAGCTTCTAAATCACAGGAATATAACTTCTTTGGGGCCAAATATAGTTAATATTATTACTTCTCATGTATTTAATAATTCCCTTTTGCCATCAGAAAACTTACAATAAGATGCAAATTTAAAGGACTATATCCAAAGCAATTATGCAGATTGGAGGTGGTAATAGTGCTCTACCCTTGTGTGCATTACGATGTCAAAATATATAAATGATTTTTCAGATCCTCACTGTATAAGCTGGTAAGTACTGCCTCACTCTTCCATACTTTGAAAATAGTGAATTCCTTGCTAAAATTGTCCCACCATTTTTCATCATCTACATAAATTCTAGATTAATTATGTTAGATTTGTCCATACCGGGGGATTTCAGTTTTTATGAATATAATAATATTCATTTTGGATTAACGCAGTGTTGTACAGAAAAAAAATTAGAAGTGGGGAGTCCTCACTGGGCAACCTTGAACAAGTTATTAGCATTTTTTCCCTCTGTTTTGTGACATTAAAAAGCAAAGAGCGAGAGAACATACCTTGAGCACCTTGTGGAAGTGATGGAGTTGAAATGTTCTATAAATAAATAAATAACGAATATACAAACATACTTATAATGTTATTGTAGACTTTACATTGTCTTGTTTATCTAACCAGCTATCTCAGGAAATATTAGCAGAGGTGAAACCAATGAATAAGGTCATGGTACAACAGCCACTAAGCATTTTATTAGCTTGATAATTGAACCTAAAATAAAATCAAAGCAAGATATACCTGGAAGAGCCAGTCTGCTGTGGAGGTAAAGGCATCAGGCTAGAAACCAGGAGAATGTGATTTCTAGTCCCACCTTAGGTGTGAAGCCAACCAGGGATGAAATCCAGCAGGTTCTGACAGGTTCTGGAGAATCAGTAGTGGAAATTTTGAGTAGTCTGAAGAACCGGCAAATACCACCTCTGGCTGGCCCCAGAGTGGGGTGGGAATGGGGATTTTGCAATATCCCTCCCCTGCCATGCCCACCAAGCCACACCACACCCACAAAACCATGTCCACAGAACTGGTAGTTAAAAAAATGGATTATACCACTGAAGCCAACTGGGTAACCTTGGCCAGTCACTCTCTCTGTACCCTGGGTAGCAGCAATATCAAAACACATCTGAAATATTGCAAGGAGTTGCCAGGAATCAACACCAACTTGAATGGGTACACAGATGACACCCACACAAAGGTAGAATAGAATAGAATTCTTTATTGGCCGGTTGTGATTGTACACACAAGGAATTTGTCTTTGGTGCATATGCTCTCAGTGTACATAAAAGAAAAAGATACATTTGTCAAGAATCATGAGGTACAACACTTAATGATTGTCATAGGGGTCAAATAAGCAATCAGGAAACAATCAATATTAATAAAAATCTTAGGATACAAGCAACAAGTTAGAGTCATACAGTCATAAGTGGGAGGAATTGGGTGATATAAATGATGAGAAAAAACTAGTAGTAATAGTAGTGCAGACTTAGTAAATAGTTCGACGGTGTTGAGGGAATTATTTGTTTAGCAGAGTGATGGCTTTGGGGGGGGGAAACTGTTCTTGTGTCTAGTTGTCTTGGTGTGCAGTGCTCTGTAGCGACATTTTAAGGGTAGGAGTTGAAACAGTTTATGTCCAGGATGCGAGGGGTCAGTAAATATTTTCATAGCCCTCTTTTTGACTTGTGCAATATAGAGGTCCGCAATGGAAGGCATGTTGGCAGCAATGGTTTTTTCTGCAGTTCTGATTATCCTCTGAAGACTGTGTCGGTCTTGTTGGGTTTCAGAACCAAACCAGACAGTCATAGAGGTTCAGATGACAGACTCAATGATTTCTCTTTAGAATTGTATCAGCAGCTCCTTGGGCAGTTTGAGCTTCCTGAGTTGGTGCAGAAAGAACATTATTTGTTGTCTTTTTTGATGACTTTTTCGATGTTAGGTGACCATTTTAGGTCTTGAGAGATGATAGAACCTAGAAATTTAAAGATATTAAGAATCTGTTGTATGACTGTCTAAGCTTCTAAAATTTATTTATTTATTTATTTATTTATTTATTCAATTTTTATGCCACCCTTCTCCTTAGACTCAGGGTGGCTTACAACATGTTAGCAATAGCACTTTTTAACAGAGCTAGGCTATTGCCCCCACAATCTGGGTCCTCATTTTACCCACCTCGGAAGGATGGAAGGCTGAGTCAACCTTGAGCCAGTGATGAGACTTGAACCGCTGACCTTCAGATCTACAGTCAGCTTCAGTGGCCTGCAGTACAGCACTCTACCTGCTGCGCCACCCCGGCTCATGGTTTCCTAGATATCACGGATCAAAGAACAATCTTTTGTCATGGATGTCATGAGAGTTATTGAAGATAAATAACAATAAATAAAATAAAATAGACCCTTTTCAACCTCCTGTGAATTAGAAATAAAGCTGGACAGTCCTGTAGAAATGGTGAATCATTCTCTACATCGGTTTCCAATACTTCCAGTTACTTTATCATGTTTTATCTATATCTTAAATTATTGTATTTTATTCAATTTCATTTCAGACTGTATTTTATTCCAACTTTATTTTAAATTGTATTTTATTCCCATTTTATTTTATATTGTTTTTTTTATCAAATTTCTTTTTAATTTGCTTTTATCCAATTTTAGTAATATTTTATTTCTCGAACTTTGCATTTTGATATAGCCCGAGAGCTAATCAATAAAGACATGTCATTTTAGAAATAAAGGTAGACAACACTGTAGAGATGGTGAATCATTCTCTACATCTGCTTCCAATACAGATGTTCACCATGATAGTATCTAAAAGCATCACACAAGAATATTTAAAAGTACTGAAGGAAAACAGATCTATCAGAGACAGGAAAAGAAAAGTAGGGCCACATACACAAATGGCAATCTAAAATTTAACAAGAACAGAAAGAGGTCTCTCTTGAGATGGAGCCCTAATCGCAACCAATGATGCACTGGAACAGGAAGACATCAGTTTTGGAATAACTTTGTGGAAGTCATGTGTCTCAACAAAGACCTTCATCGCTGTCAGAAGATGAAAGAAGGGCTGCTAATGGATGACAATGATACAGGATAGCCAGACCATTTTCTTAGAAAGAGGAAAGAGAAGAGAAGAATGAGAAGGTGACATGGTAGCAGTATTCCAATATCTGTGGATCTGTCATTAAGAAGAGGGAGTCAACCTTATTTCCCAAGGCACCAGAAGGCAAGACACCAGAAGGCAAGACAAGAAACAATGGATGGAAACTGAACAAAGAAAAGAAGAAACCTTAGAACTAATGAGAAATTTCCTGACAGTAAGAACAATTAATCAGTGGAACAGCTTGCCTTCAGAAGTTGTGGGTGATCCAACCCTAGAGGCTTTTAAGAAGAAACAGGGCAGCCAATTGTCTAAAATAGCATAGAGTCTCCTGTGTGACTAGAAGGCCTCTGAGATTCTTCCAATTCTGTTATTCTGTGTTCTGTAAACTTACTGCACTGTTTATATTTACTGATCTCAGAAAAGGTATTATTCTAATATTAAACACTGCTAAGGAAGGAAAGAAGGAACGAAAGAAATACAAATGACACATAGAAAAGCAATTCTGAGGCTAAAACAGGCTAGAGAATCAAGTGGACAAAGATCACAATAGTCAATAAGGCTTGATTAACCATGCACATTATGCCACCTGTCAAAATTAAATTTTGTAATTCCAGATTACTTATTACTACCTGTGGAGAGCACCGACTGTTCCAAGTACAATCTCCAAATGCACAAATGTGAACCAGGGTTTTTTTCTTTCTTTCTTTCAAGCAGACAAGTTGCAAGAGTTCAGCGATTCAAAAGTAAGCTTGACAGAGTCAAATATTGGCTAGCCCTGGAATGTGATGCACAGTCCTTGGGAACAGATGGCTTAATATATGACAATAAATTTCATATCAGAACAGCAATGCCACACTTCAGATAAGCATGTTTTTTAAGCTCGGAACAACATTTTCACCTCTACTACATAAAAGCAATAATTTTTAAATTCTTTGTCTGCAGAACTAAGGAGAAAATCTTTTTCCGCTCTAATCCTTTTTTTTGTTGCTTCTGTTTAAAATGCACTATTTTTTAATGATAACAAAATGAAGAGAAAGGTATTTCTCTACCCAGGATTTCTGAAAATCCTGGGGAAAACAATGTTTACTGACTTGTGAGATAAACTAGAGTTCTGAGTAAAAATATTTGTAGCTATCTGCATTTTTTTGAAATCCTGCTTTTTGGTAAGCTTACTATCAAGGGAGAATGAGAAACAATGATAACTTACAGCTAAATGAAGTATTGCATTTTAGAAACATAGAAGATTGACAGCAGAAAAAAACCTCATGGTCCATCTAGTCTGCCCTTAGACTATTTCCTGTATTGTATCTTAGGATGGATATATGTTTATCCCAGGCATGTTTTAAATTCAGTTACTGTTTAAATTAAGTTACACGCCTGCTGGAAGTTTGTTCCAAGCATCGTACTACTCTTTCAGTAAAATAATATTTTCTCACATTGCTTCTGATCTTTCCCCCAACTAGCCTCAGATTGTGCCCCCTTGTTCTTGTGTTCACTTTCCTATTAAAAATACTTCCCTCCTGAACCTTATTTAATCCTTTCACATATTGAAATGTTTTGATCCTGTCCCCCCTTTCCCTTCTGTCCTCCAGACTATACAGATTAAGTTAATTAAGTCTTTCCTGATAAATTTTATGTTTAAGACCTTCCACCATTTTTGTAGCCTGTCTTTCAATTTTATCAGTATCTTTTTGTAGGTGAGGTCTCCAGAATTGAACCCAGTATTCCAATTGTGGTTTCATCTGTTTTCAAATCTGTTTTCATTAGGACCACTCTACAGGTTGACCTTGACTTATGATTGTTCACTTAGCAACCATTCAGAGTTACAATGGATCTTTCCAGAGTTACGTGCAACCCAGTTCCAATGTCCACTCCTCCCCCCTGCAGTCATGTGACTGCATTTTGGGTATTTTGGTAACCAGCTTGCAATCTGAAATGTCCTGCAATCACATGCATGGGTGAAATGCTACTCATTCAGCCCAGTATGGGGGTACTGGTAATGGTGACTGCTGGTGGTTCAGAGAACCAGTGGTGGCAATAGTGTGAGGCTCTGCCTACTCTCCCAGACCTCACCATGTTCTTGTTTTTTATACTCTGCGCATGTGCAAAGCCTTCAAGGCTGAAAAAGCTAGGAGGGGTTGTGTAAGGGGAGTGCACATGTGCAAAGCACTTGCTTCCAAACCAGTAGGGAAGGTTAGTAAATTTCACAGCTGATCAAATGTGCTTGATTTTCAGCAGTTAACTTTTTGTTTCCAGCAAAAAATGTCCATTAGTAGTGATGGGCGAACCAAATCCGCACAATTCGGGTCTGTACCGAATTTTGCAGTGTTGGGTATGCCGAACACGAACACGAAATTTTTTGAAACTTCGGGCAAATTTCGGGGTCGTGTTCGGCATTTGGAGCTTTGACGTCACCGGCAGGTTGCTAAGGACGCCAAGGTGATCACTTCCTGGATTCCATGGAATCCAGGAAGTGATCACCTTGGTGTTCTTAGCAACCTGCCGGTGATGTTAAGGCTCCGCCCCCGGAATCTCTTCATGGGAGGGATTCCCCAGCTCCTTCAAAGGGAGGTCTTCACGTAAAAATAAACATTGTTATTCTTACGTGAAAGGACACCGCAGCAGCACTGCAAGCAAAGGGCGGTCCTTTCACATAAAAATAAACATGGAATCCAGGAAGTGATCACCTTGGTGTCCTTAGCAACCTGCCGGTATACGTGACGTCAAAGCTCTGCCCCCGGAATCTTTTGGTGGGATTCCCCGTTCGGGTTCGGTTCGGGTTCGGCCAAATTTTGCATAAAGTTCGTCCGAACTTGCCGAACCCAAACACCATTGAGTTCGCCCATCACTACCCATTAGGTAAAATGGGTTTACTTAACAACTGTGGCATTGGTTTAACGATTGTGATATTCACTTAGCAACTGCTGCAAAAAATGATAGTAAATCAGGCACAGTCATATGATGGCTTCATGATTTCCATGACGTATGACTGTAATGCTCCATTTTTATTGTAAATCAAGGACTACCTGTAACAGAATTCATAATGCAGCCATGTCAAAAAGAAAGAAAAAAATACTTCAATTCTTCTTCATTTTTTTGGTAATTCCTTTAACAGTTGCTTGTCTCCAGTCACAATTTCACTGCAGTGGTAGTGATAATGTTGTTGTTGTTGTTGTTGTTGTTGAGGATGATGATGATAATGATGGAAATACAATTCTAGGATCAAGTATGGGAAGGCATGGAGTAGAAGAGCAATCTGGAAAGGAATTGGAGCAGCAAAGAATCAGACCCGGCAGGATTACTTAAGTTCTCTCTACCCATCCATTGCATTCTGCCTTCAATTGTCAAGGGAAATCAAGGCTTCAATTCTTAAGTCTTGGTGTTGAAACAATAGAAAGTTCTATTTATAGAAATACTAAGAAAAATAAAAACTGGGTAGACCATAATTCAAGGAGAACAAAAATAGCAAGTGCATTCATAATATTTTTCATGAAGAATTTATCTCAGGCATATAGAAAATAATAATCCAGTCGTGAAGTTTAACATAATCAGTTTTTCTACTTCTATACATTAATTAGCCCGTCCACTTAAACTGTCTGTCCCTTTTTACAATATCCTCCAAAGCAAAGGTGGGATGTTTTAAATGTGTAACCCTTCAGCCTTCATCTAGTAACAAAAATAAACCGGACCAAACCACAGAATCTATTCTTTTTAATAATAGGAGCAGACAAGAAACCGAATGATAAGTTAGCTAGTCTCAAGGAACTGCCTTTGTACTATCTCTGCGATTCTTCTGTACATTGTTTTGCTTTGAGGGAAACCACTTGGCTAACAGAATATATTCAAGCCCAGGAGGAATAAATTTTGATAAATAATAAGGAGACATCTCAGCAAGTCTTGTTATATAAACTCAGGATTTAGAGTGGTATTCAAAATTGCTTTCCCATGGCTTGCTAAATCATCATGAGCGGGAAAGGGCTATGAGAAAATAAACTCTGAATTTTCAGTAAAGGATGTTAAATATACTCAAAATTCATGCCATAACCTTTAGTCAGCTATGGGCAAATGCACACCAACAATTTATGTAGGCTTAGCATCTCTAATGTGTACCTGTCACATTTGCATTGTAGCATATGTACACATAGTTCATCTCCCTTGATGTAAATGTCAGCACTTATGCTGTCTACACCAAACCTACCCTCTTCCACATCCCCTGCCCACCCTCCTAAATGGGAATCCCTCATCAATATGTCTGTGTAGTTTGGAGGATTTCCCCCATGGTGCATCACTTTACCTAACTTGAATTGTATTTGCCATTCAGTCAATCAATCACCTAGTTTATAAACAAATCTGCTGGAGCTGTTTACAGTCACTTTAAAAAAAAACGTTACTAGGTAGCTTGGTATCATCTGCAAGCTTGCCTAGCTAGCAAACTGTTAATTAAACTTTTAAGACCACTCATTCTTGACTTAAGCACTGGTCTCTGGGTAGATCTTGAGGGGCTCTATTCTGACTTTCCTTCACTGAAAAATTGCCCATTTATTCCTACTCCCCATCAGTGTTCCCTCTAATTTTTTGGGGGGGTTGGCGGAAAAGTATAGTGTCTGAGCGGCAGTCTCTTCGGGACTGGGCGGCACAGAAATAATAAATAAATAAATAAATAAACAAACAAACAAGCAAACAAACAAAAAAAAACCCACCCTGTTTTGCCTCAGAGAATTTCAAAATAAAATACTGTACTGTGTGTCTATAACAGTGAGCTCATAATAGGGCAACTCTATCAATATCAAAATGCCACTTAAATAGTTGAGCTAGTTTCAAACTAGATTTTGATTTTCTTTCTCTCTTCCTTACTCCCATTCTTTTTCTTTCTCTTTTCCTTCCTCTCTTTTTTCTATCTGTTTCTCTCTCTTCCTCTCTTCCTCTCTCTCTCCTTCCCTCTCACTCTTTCCCTCTCGGCTTTTGGGTAGGTTTGGAAAACTCTGAGTTGATGATGATTTTTAAGTGAGCGATTGCTCACTGCTCAGCTTAGAGGGAACTATGCTCCCCATTTTGGTTTGTGTTTTTAACCTATTTGCAGTTCAAAAAAAGGAAAGACTCTTAGCCCACAGCTGTTCATATTTACTGAATGACCTTTGATGAGGAACTTTTTCAAAGTACTTTTGTAAACCCAAATGCCTGATATGAATATATCACCTCAATCTACATGCCAATCGGCACTCTGAAAAAAGTCCAAAACATTGATTCCCCAGGATTTACAAATCTTGTTCATCTTCTACATTTACTCATTTTTGCTTTGATACAATTTCTATCAATTTCCCAACAGTGAAAGTTAAGTTGACTGGCCTATAATTTCGTAGATCTCCCTGGAGTCCAATTTTTAAAAAAACCAAACCTGTCACTTTGGCTACCTTCCAAACCACCGCTACTCAGCCGGATTTGAATGATAAATTACATAGTTTTACTAGGAGGTTGGCAATTTCACATTTGAATTATTTTAGAACTCTCTGGTGGATACCACCAGGACCCTGTGATTTGTTAAAGTATAGCCTCTCAAGATGTTCTAGAACATAGTCTCGGTTACCTCAGTTTGTTTTACTGTTCTGAGTCTCTCCAAGAAAGTTAATAGAATCTGATATACATCCCATAACAAGAGATGCCCAAAGGGTTTGTTCCATTTCTATGTGGATTCCATATGCCCCTCAAGGTCCCTTTCACTCTTCTGTCATCTAATGATTCAAACACTTGCATGGGTGGTTTTCTATTTCAATTATATTTAAATGAGTGCGGCAAACTACTGTATTTTAGGAGTGTAGAAGAAAAACCATAGAGAGAAATCTCTCTATGGTTTTTCTTTTACACTCCTAAAATACTTCTCTTTCTAGGTCTGGAAGCAAGCTGGTAGCCAATGCAACTTACAGAGAAGAGGGGCAAAATGTGCCATTCTTGGGGCACATGTAAACTGCCTGTACCATGATGCATTTTGCACCAGCTAAAGCTTCCAGATGCTCTTCAAGGGCAGTTCCACACAGAGCACAATTCAAATATTCCATTTGGGAAGTAATCAGGGCATGAATGATTGAAAATAGGCAACAAATAGGTGCCCTACCAATTGTTGGTCTGAACCATGTTTGGGTTTTTTCCTTCTTTTCATCTCCTGACTGATATAAGAGAGCCGGGGTGGTGCAGCAGGTAGAGTACTGTACTGTAGGCCACTGAAGCTGACTGTAGATCTGAAGGTCAGCGGTTCAAATCTCATCACCGGCTCAAGGTTGACTCAGCCTTCCATCCTTCCGAGGTGGGTAAAATGAGGAACCGGATTGTGGGGGCAATAGGCTGGCTCTGTTAAAAAGTGCTATTGCTAACATGTTGTAAGCCACCCTGAGTCTAAGGAGAAGGGCAGCATAAAAATTGAATTAATAAATAATAATAAATAAATAATAACCACATATTAACACACTTCTTACATTGTTCCAATCCTTCAAAGGTATTCATATGTGTGTGTGTGCGTGTGTGTACTCCCTCCCCATCTGAATGGCACCCAGTAACTCATGGCTTTTCAAAAATAATTCATTTCTAACATGAGTAGAAAAAACAAAAATCTCTTTCATAGATTAAAAAAAAACCTGGAAAGAAAAATATCATAGCGTGGCATGGAAAAATCAGTAGTTTGCCGTGAAGGTATACCTCATTCATGAATGGTCAAGTATAACATTTATTTTGTTTGTTTGTTTGTTTGTTTTGACAAGTATTTATTGGTGGTATACAAAGATATAACAATATTTATATACATGATACTAGTAAAAGAGAAACATTAGGACAGGGGATGGAAGGCACTCTGCTGCAATTTTGCATGCCTCTTACTGACCTCTTAGGAAATGAGAGAGGTCAACAGTGAATTATTATTTATTATTATTGTTTATTAGATTTGTATGCCGTCCCTCTCCTAAGACTCAGAGTGCCTCACAACAAGAAAACAGTACAAATCCAATAGTTAAAAACAATTTAAAACCTCTTAATATAAAAAACAGTCATACATCTTAGACAAACCATACATAAAATGGAAGGGGCCCAAGGGAATCCATTTCCCCATGCCTTGATGGCAGAGGTGGGTTTTAAGGAGTTTGCGAAAGGCAAGGAGGGTGGGGGCAATCCTAATCTCTGGGGGGAGTTGATTCCAGAGGGTCAGTGCCGCCACAGAGAAGGCTCTTCCCCTGGGTCCCGCCAGACGACATTGTTTCGTTGACAGGACCCGGAGAAGGCCAACTCTCTGGTACCTAACCGGTTGCTGGCATTCGTGAGCCAGAAGGCTGTCCCAGAGATATTCTGGTCCGATGCCATGAAGGGCTTTATAGGTCATAACCAACACTAAGGGTAAAGTTTTGGAGGGGTTAGGTGATGATATTACAGAGTCAGGTAGTGAGTTCCATGCATCAATTACTTGGTTATTAAAGTCATATTTCCTGCAGTCAAGTTTAGAGCAGTTTACTTTAAGTTTGTATCTTTGTGTGCTCGTGTGCTGTTGTGGTTGAAACTGAAGTAGTCATCGACAGGAAGGACGTTGTAGCAAAGGATTTTATGGGCTACGCTTAGGTCATTTAAAGTGACCTAAGCTTTCTAAACCTAGGATTGTAAGTCTAGTTGCGTAGGGTATTCTGTTGCAAGTAGAGGAATGGAGGGCTCTTCTAGTAAAGTATCTCCAGACATTTTCTAGAGTGTTTATTTCTGAAATGCAGTATGGGTTCAAGACAGATGAGCTGTATTCAAGAATTGGTCTGGTGAAAGTTTTGTATGCTCTGGTTAGTAGTGAGAAATATATATTTTAGCCTAGTAAATGTGCTTTTTTTAAAACTTTATGGCTGGGTTTTTGCATTTTTAGATATGCCTCTCAGTTTGTTTTAAACTCTTTGATAAGTTCTATGTCTCTATGGGAATTTTGTGAATGGAACCTCTCTCAATCTCTTTCAGCGAAACTCAATATCCTGCACTGTCTATATCTTATGTCAGGTCTATTTCTCCATTATTTTTGCTATCCATTTAAAAGTTCACTCCAGCGGTCTCTGCATGATTCGCAGCCACAGAGATGCATTTAAACAGCAAAGTTTTTGTCTATTATTGAATTATATTGCTGTCTTCCGACCTTCCATCTGAAAATCAATCATCAGCCACTATGGCATTTCAGTCCAACCTTTCTGGAAAGCAAGTATTTAGCCTCTTTTGACAATCTTTGGGTCCAGAAGTCTCATTGGCTATTGTTTCCTGTACGACATGCTGCAGATCAAAACAAATGTGCCCTTTCCTTCTTCATAAGGGAATCTCTGTAAGTTAAGAGCTACCAGATAATCAGAGCTAGAGATGCTTTTCATTACAATGTAGGAGATGACCAACCTTTGCATCTCCTGCATGCACATGCATACATTCCAGCATGTCTTTGCTTCTGGGCATGTGTAGGAAGCAAAATCTTCCAAGGGCACACGTGCGCGCAAGAGATTCCATGCATGCACATAAGCAAAAAATTGCCGAAATCTTGCACACATTCCTTTGCTAGATTTTGCAACCCAATACTGCACAAGAGATCTAAGTTTCAGCCCTCCTGGAATTCTATTGATTCTTATCTACCACTAATTTGCCTTGACCATTAGTAGTTCAGAGTTAGCATGTTTAGAAATAAACATCTCTTGTTGAATCCCAAAGGTGCTTTTTCAGTAGGCAACTGGACTTCCTTGTTTTTTTCTTTTGAAAAAACAATGCTTCATCCAAGCTTCATCCCCGGAGAGGGGTGGCGTATAAGTCTGTCTGTCTGTTTATCTATCTATCTATCTATCTATCTATCTATCTATCTATCTATCTATCTATCTATCTATCTATCTATCTATCTATCTATCTATCTACCTACCTACCTACCTACCTACCTACCAAACAACCAAACAAATTTTTTCTCTGGAAACTCATTCCTACTACCACACCGTTCAAAGGGTGTTCATCCCAAATTGTATAGCTAAAAGTCTGTAGAGATTCTCAGTCATCCGTGTCGTGGTTGTCCCAAAGGTGCTTTTTCAGGAGGTGTTGTGGTTGGCTTCAGGCACAACAGGAGGCAACTGGACTTTCTTGTTTTTTTTCTTTTGAAGACGTTTCATTTCTCACCCAAGAAGCATTTTCAGCTCTGAGACAGGATGGTGGATCTCTTGTTTAGAGCTAGCATACAATAAATTTGTACTTATTTCAACAGCTTGGTTCCTGATTTCTTGTGCCTGACAAACAATTGTTGTTCTACATTGGTTGTGGCTGCGTGCACATGCTACAAAGTTTCTGCAAATGTACTGTAAAGCTAATAATGTCATTTTGGAAGGGATGGAATTAAAGGGAAAGGTCATAAACTACCCTTCTCCAATCTTGCACTTTCCGTATTGGGGCAAGAACTTAATAGCAAAATACAAAATGGTGGGGTAGACATCCAACCTGATTATTCTCAGTATTCCATTCCATCCAGTTCTGTTTTGACATTAAAATTTCAAAAGTCATCTTATTGCCAAGAAAACTGGAAGATTTGCCTTGTGTTTATTTACCTACGTCTAATATTAACATGCCTGCATATGGGTTTGAATTACAGTTCCAAGAATTCCCTGTCATAATTTGAAACACTTCAGTGGAATCCAAATGGAAGAAGCCCAATATTATTATTATTATTATTATTATTATTATTATTATTATTATTGTTGTTGTTGTTGTTGTTGTTGTTGTTGTTGTTGTTATTATTATTTATTGGATTTGTATGCCGTCCCTCTCCGCAGACTCGGGGCGGCTAACAACAGCAGTAAAACAGTACAACAAAATCCAATACTAAAAAACAGTTAAAAACCCATTATATAAAAAACCAGTCATACATACAAACATACCATGCATAAAATTGTAAAGGCCTAGGGGGAAAGTGTATCTTAGTTCCCCCATGCCTGGCAGCAGAGGTGGATTTTAAGCAGCTTACGAAAGGCAAGGAGAGTGGGGGCAACTCTAATCTCTGGGGGGAGTTGGTTCCAGATGGTCGGGGCCGCCACAGAGAAGGCTCTTCCTCTGGGTCCCGCCAAGCGACATTGTTTGGTTGACGGGACCCGGAGAAGACCCACTCTGTGGGACCTAATCTAATTCAATCTACATTCTTTCTCTCTTTCTTAATTGGGATGAAGGTGGGAAATGGCATTAGAAGGAGAGGGGAGGAGTCAAGACAAAATACCAAGTATATTATTTGAAGCTGACTCCACTCCATTACCCATCAGCCCACTCTCTCAAAACAAGTACATGCTCGGAAGCCAGGTTCCATTTCCTTTAGCATTTGGAGAAGGCAGAAGCACAAAGAAGAATCCATCTTAATCTATGACTCATGGTCATCCAAGGACAAACCCATATCCCATCACTGGTGAGATTTAAATTGCTTATATGAGGGTCGCCGAGAAAGTAATGCACCACATTGTTTTCTCTCAACCTACAGTAATAGTACAAATGTGAAACTTTAGATATACATTATTGGAATTGTCAGGAGTGCGTGTATAAATCAGAAAGATAGCATAGCTGCAGCAGTGTTTTGAAATGGTGTCTGTAAGTGATGTACATTACAAGCAGAGTGTCACTGAATTTCTCACTGCGGAGAAAGAAACTGTTGGGAACATTCACAAATGTTTGGGTACCATTTATGGAGAATCTGCAGTCGACAGAAATACTGTTAGTCACTGGGCACAGAGGCCATTAGATTCGCACAGTGTAGAAATGGCTTTGTGACCAGAACAAGGAGTGGTACCGACAGGGCATACATGCCCTTGTGTCTCACTGGAGGAAGGCCATAGAACGGGACAGAGATTACATGGAAAAATAGGGACTGTAGAAGAAACATCATTCTTTCTTGTGTGTAAGTGTCATTGTGTTCAATAAATAATTGTTGAAGGAAAAAATGTGGTGCATTACGTTCTGGGTGACCCTCGTATTTATTAATTGATATGTTCAGCAGTAACTCAATACTGTCTATCTTGTATTTGGTTCTCACTGTATCTATCCCTACTTTCCCCAGTTTCACCATATCCTGTTCTTTGAATAAGGTATCCAGATCTACGCACACGGTCTGTTTTATTGGAGGATAAGTGGGTTTAGCTGCATGTCGAGCTGCACACAGGCTAATGTATAATGGGGACAGAACAGCAAGAGATAGACATTATCTGTAAGTATCCTTTTTTTCTTTTGGCTTCATGGAACTCATACTTCTCACAATCTTTCCTTTTCCAACTGAAAAACAGTTAATAGTGGCAAAAGTACTGTTGTGGTTCAGCCTGAGTCAGAGCAAAGACCAGCTGCGTCTCTGCTGGCTCCATGCCCGGGAGAGGCTGAGAGCGAAGAGGAGAGTTCTTGGCAGCCAGACAGGGGAGATTACAGTCAGGAATGTGACGAGGAAGAAAGGCCTGGGAGCCCTGGGGAAGGGCTCTCACAAGCAAGTAGCTTGGATTCTTTGGAGTCTTTGAAGTCATTGGATGATGAAGCACAAGCTATCATTAGTATGCGACAGAGACGCATAGATCAAAGGAGGCAGCAACTGAAGAGATATTATCAGCGTTGAATGAGGAACACCAGGGGGTTGGGTGTGGTCCTCATTAGCAGGGAAGGGTTTATAAGGCAGGCAAACTCTTTCGGCAGCGTGGAGTGTTATCACAGTGGAGTTGGAGTTATCTGCCTTTTCTCTCAGCATTTTGTTCCTGGCTCGTGGCCCAGCAGTCTTGAAGACCCGTGGGAGGTTTGTGCCTGTTAGCAACAGCCTCGTTTGTCATCAAGGATCCTGTCTTTTTGTATGAACAATTGCCTTTGTGTATCTATTTGGAGTTCCAGTGTTTTCCTGATTTGTAAGGACATTTTCTGTTGGCTTCTTTTCTCTTTACCATTATAAAACTGTGTTTGGATTCAACTGGTGTGTCTGGCTTATCTTTTTGGGTTGGTCATAGCTTCCGGAGTGACCCAGACAGAACAAGTACATAAGCAGGTGCTGCTATTTACCGTGTCCCAGCCCAAACCTATTGCCTGAATAAATCTGAGCAGCATCTTAGAGCAAAGGAAGCTCTGCAGCAATAATGTTGACAGAAGACCTAGCTATTAAGCTGTCTTCAGAGTCTAGTATCAGTGAAATGTTTGACAGCCACAGGGACAATTATGTATTAGCAACATTGCTTAATCCATGTTTCAAGGACAGAACTGAAACCATACTTTCACCCTACGCAAGCACTGATTGTTGTAAGGATGCTATCATAAACAAGCATCCCCAAACTTGGCAACTTTAAGACTTGTGGAAGATTGTGGCTAGAGAATTCTGGGAGTTGAAGTCCACAAGTCTTAAAGTTGCCAAGTTTGAAGACCTCTGATCATAAACAACACTGCTGGAGACTATAACATTATGCATTTCTTTCTCTCTCTCATCCTTCCACCATAACCCCCTAGGCAGAGTATATCTTATAAAGCAGGAGATATACAAGTTCCTGAAACAGTTACCAAGTACAAAAATATTAATCAGAACATATCCATAAGTCTGGTGTCTTATATTATCAGCTGAGAGTAACACAGTGCCAACTAAGAAAACTCATTTTATCTGACCATTGAAAAATCTGTCCATTATGAAAATTCTATAGGTGCCAAGAGAGGCTTTTCATAGAGGGCTGGAATGGGAAAGTTGACTTCTGAAGGCTTGCAGTGGCAAAAGGGACAATAGGGAGAAAGAGAAGAAAATAATAAATATTGTTTTCGAAAAGCCACCATCCATTATGAAACTTGACTTTGATTTGCAGTCCTCTTGGAAGTGATTTATCTAACTGGAGAAGTGAGTTTAAAAAAATATAAAATAAAAGTGGCCTAACTTTTGTTGTGGTTAGCTCTGGCCCAGCTCCTGCCCCAAGGACTGTGGATGTGGGGGAGACATCCACATGCTGCAGGCCTGTTTTGCTTCCGGTGGAATCTGCTGATGAAGGCTCCTCTGACCAAGAAGACATGAGTGACAGAGAAGAGGAGAGTGTGGCAGACAGCTCAGAAGGAGATCAATTATCTCTCTCCTCCTTGGATTCGGAACAAGAGTTAATGATACAGCCATGCATGCGGAGAGCGATGTATAGGCAGCAACTACTGAGAGAGTATTATCAAAGAAAATGAGGCCACCTGTGGTTGGGTGGGGCTGTGGTAATTAGTGAGGCTGCTATAAAGAGCAGCCTGTGGGTTTGGCCATTGTGAAGGATTATCTGATCGTTGTGTTTCGTGTCTGCCTTGCTGACTTCGACCTTGGTGTGTTGTTTTTTCCCGCTTTGAAACTAAAGCAGAGCAAAGGGTGTTTCACTTTGTGAAAGAAGAAGGACTGTGAATTGCCTCACAGATGCAAGCTAAGTATCTCAGAACTGATAAGGGACTTGTACCAATTACCAGTTTGTTTGGAGACGAGTGCTCTTTGCTACACAAAAAGAGGGCTTAGTTTAAGTGAATTTTCGTTATAAAGAACATTGTTTTGAATTTTCAAACGTGTGTGTGTCTGAAATTTGTACCTGTGAATTTTCGGGAGGATTCTGCCCGACAGAATAACTTTGTCACAGTTTCTTAAAATAAAGAGCAATCAAGAAAGTGGCTTACATTATATTTGCAGAAAAGCTTTTTGAGAAAAGCAATAAGAGAGACAGTTTCTTCTGAAATTCTCCAATAGAGGCCTGTCCCTTGAAACAGTCACCACAAACATACAGCGGATTGGCCTTATACATAGTCACTAATGTATGTTACTTTATCATGGATGAGTCTCCTCATAGTACATCTTATCAGAAGCCTTAAGAACTTGTGTTGTGAATGCACAGAGACCAAACAAAGGATGGAATTTGATGCGCATGAGATGATACAAATGGCCAGTCTTTTTTAAAAAAGCTAAAACAACAACAACAACAACAACAAAAAGCCAAATGACAGTGCTAAAGAATGAACTCAGTTTCATTAGTTATTATGCATCAGTCTCTAATTTCTCCTTATTGACTATACTATCCCATTCTTTGTTGGATGTATGGGAATAATAATATAAATGATAAGGTCTTCCTCCAGTTGTCTTCATGCACTGAGACAGAAAAAGGGGTTGGTGGGGAGGAACACAACAGAGCAGAAAAGAACAGAATAGAATAGAATTCTTTATTGGCCAAGTGTGATTAGGCACACAAGGAATTTGTCAGCAGTACATATGCTCTCAGTGTACATAAAAGAAAAGATACATTTGTCAAGAATCATTAGGCGCAACACTTAATGATTATCATAGGGTAAAAATAAGCAATCCAGAAACAATATCAATAAAAAATCGTAAAGATACAAGCAACAAGTTACATCCATAGAATCATAAGTGGGAGGAGATGAGTGATCGATGAAAAGACTAATGGTAATAGTAATGCAGCTTTAGTGAAATCATTTGACAGTTGTGAGGAAATTATTTGTTTAGCAGAGTGATGGCATCCAGGGAAAAAACGTTCTTGTGTCTAGTTCTCTTGGTGTGCAGTGCTCTATAGCGTCGTTTTGAGGGTAGGAGTTAAAACAATTTATGTCCAAGATGCGAGGGGTCGGTAAATATTTTCACAGCCCTCTTTTTGACTCATGCAATATAGAGGTCTTCAATGGAAGGCAGGTTGGCAGCAATTGTTTTTTCTGCAGTTCTAATCCGCTGAAGTTTGTGTCTGTCTTGTTGGGTTGCTGAAGCAAACCAGACAGTTATAGAGGTGCAGATGACAGACTCAATAATTTATCTGTAGAACTGTATCAGCTTGTGAAGCTTTCTATGGGAATGGCACAATATTTATCCCTGTGTAAATATTTTAAGAAATATTTGCTTGGTCCATACTGATGGAGTAGTCTTTTAAATGTGCATCCACTGTTTATCTAAGCTTCGTTAACAGCTATCTAGTTTAATAAGGGAAGGTTATTCCAGTACATTGACATCTCTGCAAAAGAATAAACTGGCAAGCTCTTTCAAAGCTTCACCAACTGGCATTGGCTACTGGATCTGGCACAGTTCTGGCAACCACCTCCAACACAAAGGGCCAGAGCAATCCACTGTGCCACTGGCCAGCAACGGGCTGGAAAAGGCTGATAATGAATGAGTGATGGTGGTTCCACAAAAGTTTTCCAAACCTTTGTGCAAAAAGGATGAATGCTAATGAACTCCCAGAATGCTCCATTCCTACACCAGTTATAAGAGGACCACATTTTAAAAACAAAAACAAAACATAGCCTCGGGAAATGGGAGCCCCTCACTTCCAATGGCATTTTGTAAGCAATGAATAATGGTGCCAGATCAGTTGCCATATATCCCCCATTTGGTGCCAAATAGCAGGTTCTCTGCAAGGGCAATTTATGTTTTTTTTTAAAAAAAAATGGCCATAAATTGTCCAGCAGTTAAAAAAATGTGACCTAACAGGTGAAATAGGAGAAAGCTGGTCTTTTGACTACACTGGGGGAAGAGTAGGGTGGAAGAAGAAAGGGGCAAGAAAATTAATATTAAATAAAGTTGGGCTGCATGAAAGTAATAAGTAAGTTGTGTTCATGTGGCATTTTCTAATGGCTTGATGGGCCACATTCTCTTGTAGTCTCCAGACGAAGCTAATCCTCAAAAGGCTTCCAAGCATGATGTAACCTTCTTGTAAGTGCTCGATGAGGCAGATGTTTCATGGCAATGTTATCTTTGCATCATGAGGCAAAAGAATCAACATCTTAATGATGATACCCAGTTATACATCTCCATCCCATGTCCAGTCGGTGACGCAGTGGAAGTGATGTGCCGGTGTCTGGAGGCTGTTGGGGGCTGGATGGGTGTCAACAGGCACAAGCTCAACCCTGACAAAACGGAGTGGCTGTGGGTTTTGCCTCCCAGGGACAATTCCATCTGTCCATCCATCACCCTAGGGGGGGAATTACTGGCCCCCTCAGAGAGGGTCCGCAACTTGGGTGTCCTCCTTGATCCACAGCTAACATTGGAGCACCATCTTTCAGCTATGACGAGGAGGGCGTTTGCCCAGGTCCGCCTGGTGTACCAGTTGCGGCCCTATTTGGACAGGGAGTCTCTCCTCACAGTCACTCATGCCCTCATCACCTCGAGGTTCGACTACTGCAATACTCTCTACATATGGCTACCTTTGAAGAGTGTTCGGAAACTCCAGATCGTGTAGAACGCAGCTGCGAGGGCTATTGTGGGGCTACCTAGATTTGCCCACATCTCTTCAACACTCCGCGACCTGCACTGGCTTCTGATCAGTTTCCGGTCACAAATCAAAGGGTTGGTTATGGCCTATAATGGCATTGGACAAGAATACCTTCAGGACCACCTTCTGCTGCACAAATCCCAGCGGCCAATTAGGTCCCACAGAGTTGGCCTTCTCCGGGTCCCGTCGACTAAACAATGTCATCTGGTGGGACCCAGGGGAAGAGCCTTCTTTGTGGTGGCCCCGGCCCTCTGGAATCAACTCCCCCCGGAGATTAGAATTGCCCCCACCCTCCTCACCTTTTGTAAGTTATTGAAAACTCATCTTTGTAGCCAGGTATGGGGAAACTGACATATCCCCCAACTATTTTGGTTTGTGTATGGTTTGAATGGATTGTGTGATTATTTTACTATAGGGTTAGGGTTAGGATTCAGTTTATTGTATTTGAATAACGATATATGTACATTAAGTAGTATTGAAGGTAGATGAAGTTGTATATTGATTGTGGAGAAAAATTTAAAAAAACGTTTTGGTGAAAAAAAGGCCCCTTCCAACTCTAATAATAATCTGTAATCTGTAATCTTTAAAAATATCACTTGTAGACTGAAGCCTAAAAATGGTGTGCTGTTTCTCCTTCCCACTCTTTGATTTTTGTATAGTCCAGAAAATAGGAGAATTTCAAAGCATGAGCACCTACAATTATATGTCGGTATCACAAAATGTTCCTTTTTGTGATAAATCCCTACATGTGCCACACTGAAATGGTCAGATGGTTGATGTTTTCTGGGGGGGGGGGGGACCCAAAATGATTATACATATGGATCCTTTCTCTTCCACACGCCTCACTTCAGAGTCAGGCTGCTTAAAAATCCTGTCCTAAAATTAATTTTGATCCACTCTGGATTTGTGGAACGGAAGATACAGTCGTTGTCCCACCAAGCCGAAGTGGAAATCGCTCAGGAAAAGCTGCTTCTTTGTTCTAAGTACACTTTTCTTCTGTTCCTTTAAATGCTAATGTTAGACAACATGAGCCACACCTTTGGAGCCAGGCAATAAGCATTTGCAGTGGAAAACGTATACATACCTGTGTAACGCACTATTGCAGAGGTGTCAGTTAAAGCAAAGAGTGAATTTTGATACGATTAAAAACCTGCATGTTATTACAGGGCTTTTGAAAGAGCTGGTAATATCACATCACAGTATCTCCACTACAGATTTTCCTTCCCATTAACCAATTTCTGTCCCACTGTTTCTCTTCCTCTTTTATAGCCTGACATATGTCAATAATGAAACCATCCTTCTCAAATCTCCAGTCAATTCCATTTTCAGTCTTAAGGGCAGTAGAGATTTCCAGTCACACGCTGTAAATTTAAAATCTTCCATCTGCCAGTCAAGCAGCACTATTGCTGAGCAGGCTCTTTCTAGTAATGCCAACCTGCTATTCAGAGAAAATGCCACCCGCTCACTCTTCCCCAAACCCTGTATCATTATTTGCTTAACAGTTTCATTGTGTGGAGAGAGATGGTAAATAATGATCATTATTAGACTCTTAGATGAGACTCGAGGTGCTATGTTGGTAGTTTGGAACGTGCATCTCCTACTAGATGCAACATTTCCCCAGCTTTCCCATTTTTATTGGTTGCGATTTATAAGTCTCATGGCTCTTCAACTTCTCCGCAGCAGAAGTAATGCAAGCCCAGTAGATACAGAGAGAAGCATGCATGTTGTATCTTCATGGCTTCTGGTTTCACAATAAAAACAGTGCAGTATCAGAACCATAGGACAATGCAGCAAGGACAACAGGACAGCAAGTATCTATGGAGATTCTCAGTCATCCAGGTCGCATTGTACCAAAGGTTCTTTTTCAAGATGCCACTGGATTTTCTTACTGAGAATTATTGAGGCCACTTGGAGATTTATTTATGCCCTTAGATTAGAAAGACAGGTGAAAGAGGCCATCTGAATTAAAACTGAACAGCCATCCCTTAGCTCAGCTCCAGGTTGCACGTATGTGCCAGCCAGCTGATTTTTGGCTTGCACAGAGACTCTCGGAGGCCATTTTTGGCTTTGAGTGAGCCTCCGCGTGGTTGTGGGAGGGTGGTTTTATTCTCCCCCAACTCCAGGAAGCTGTTATTTTTACGAAAAAGGACGCCGTAGTGACGCTGCAAGCAAAGGGTGGTCCTTTCACGTAAAAATAAACATGTTTGTTTTTACGTGAAAGGACCGTCCTTTGCTTGCAGCGACGCTGCGGTGTCCTTTCACGTAAAAATAACAATGTTTATTTTTACGTGAAGACCTCCCTTCGAAGGACCTGGGGAATCCCTCCCACGAAGAGATTCCAGGGGCAGAGCCTTGACGTCACTGGCAGATTGCTAAGGCCGCCAAGGTGATCACTTCCTGGATTCCATGGAATCCAGGAAGTGATCACCTTGGCAGCCTTAGCAACCTGCCAGTATACATGACGTCAAAGATCCACCCCTGGAATCTCTTGGTGGGATTCCCCATTCGGGTTTGGGATCGGGTTCAATTCGGGTTTGGCCGAATTTTGCGTAAAGTTCGTCCGAACTTGCCGAACCCAAACACCGTTGGGTTTGCCCATCACTAGTCTTCAGATATGATAGAACCTAAAAATTTGAAGGGCTCTACTGTTAATACTGTTGAGGGGAGGGATATGATACTATCTATCTCCCATTTACAGCACAGTTCTTTCATAAGTCCCCAAAAGGTTCTACCCCCATTTGCACTATTCAGATGACCTGAGAGGACAGATAAAACAAGCGGCCTCAACAACTCTCAGAAAGAATGCTAATGACAAGATAACCACCAGGAATATAAATCCTTCCATTCTCCATCATTCAGTCAGAACTAAAGAAGCTTCTTGGATGAGAAGTAAAACATCTTCTAGGACAAACAAAGGAAGTCCAGTTGCCTCTTGAAAAAGCACCCTTAGGGGGGGACAGTAAGTAGTTTCATGGTGAATTATAGGCATATATTTTATTGTTGCTTGTATAAGGGGTGAGAGACAAGTACCAAACAAATGACCCATTGGGATCCCCATATCAAAACAATTTACTTTATGTGTGGCTAGAACCTGAAAATAACATTTAACACAGCATAGTATTTAAACAAAATGGCTCGGTTGACATCTGCATACATGGAACTGATTAGGGTAGATTGCAGGGATGACATCAAAATATAATTTTAAGATATTTTATCTATATCTTAAATTATTGTATTTTATTCAATTTCATTACTGACTGTATTTTATTCCAACTTCATTTTACATCATATTTTATTCCAATTTCATTTTAAATGGTATTTTATCAAATCCCATTTTAAATTGTTTTAATCAAATTTTAGTTATAATTTGTTTCTGGAACTTTGCAGTTTGTTGTCGCCCAAGGGCTAATCAATAAAGACTCATGTCAGGCAGATAATGTTGGCTGGGAGAAAAGTAAACTTAATAAAGTTTTGGCACTTTGGGAAGGAGATTGAGTGGGATATAATAATAATAATAATTTAATAATAATTTATTAGATTTGTATTCCACCCCTCTCTGAAAACTCGGGGCGGCTCACAACAACAGTGAACAACATATAACAAATCCAATAATTTTAAAACTCTGTCTAAAAACCCTTATCATTAAAAATAACCATACAACCCAATCATACCATACATAAATCTTATTAGCAAGGGGATGTTACTTAAGCAAAGGGAATTTTGTAGATTTGCAGCTTTCAAAATAATGACTAAGATGGCATCAAAAGTTATCTTTATTATTTATTAATTACATTTGTATGCCGAAGGACTCCTGAAGAGCTCTGAGGGGCTTACAACATCTAAAAACAATCTCAAAACAATTAAAAACCCAATTCATACAGTCATACAATCCTATTGTGGCCTAATGTGTGTCGATTAATCATGGCCCCAGGCCTGCCAACAGAGCCAGGTCTTTAACGCTTTCCGGAAAACAAATAGGGTGGGGGCAGTATGGATCTTGAGAGGTAGTTGGTTCTAGAAAGCCAGTGTTGCCACAAAGAAAGCCCTCCCTACAGCCCTGTCAATTGATATTGCTTAGCCAATGGGGCCTGGAGAAGGCCAACCCTGTGGGCTCTTATTGGTAACTGTGAGCTATGCAGCAGAAAGCGGTCCTGAAGATAGTCTGGCCCTAAGCCATGTAAAGCTTTATAGGTGATAACCAACACCTTGAATGGCATCCAGAGACCAATTGGAAGCCAGTGCAACTCATGGAGAGTTAGTGTGATGTGGGTGTACCTAGATGTACCCACAATTGCTTGCGCGGCTGCATCTTGAGTTTCTACTTTTTGTACATAATTTCTGTTTGAAATGCAGTTCAGCCATTCATTACCTCCACAAAGAAACAATCTAGGGTCCCACGGGCATAACCGGATTGTGGGTATCCATCAGAAAAGCTGTTTGGGACTAACAGCAGAGCCCTGTTTATGACTGCATTTAGTCCAAATTTTAAAAAATGTCCAGTGGAGCTTACCTCCATGATACACTGCAAAGGGCTGCAGCCAAATTATCAATAAAACCAGAGAAAGAAACAGAAATATATAATCAGTATTAGAACTAAGGTTTATTGCAACTGCAGCAAGTAAAGTTATATGTTTTATTTTTTATCTATCTACAGTAAAGATTGTGTATGCTTTATTTATGCTCTGTAAGATTATATGCTAACGATGGGTGATGTCCTACGCAACTCACTTTCACTCAATAAATATACAAGGACCAACCTAAAGACATTCTAGTGTTCTGTTCCAAACTATATCTTTCTGCTAGTACTTTGGGATCCTAACAGTTACTCTATTTAAGCTAGGCTTAAGCATGTTTTAGACTTCAGTTCATTTCAGTTGTTATAAGGAAGCTATCAACATATGATCAGTGAAGGGCTGCAAAAAAATTTTTACTACCATGCTGTGGGCGTGGCTTATTTTGTGGGTGTGGCTTGCCATCCATGTGACCCGGTGGCTGTGGCTTGACAATCATGTGACTGGGGAGTGGCTTAAAGGTTATGTGACTGGCTTAATGGTGGCCAACTTGACGTCACTCACGTCAAGGGTTTGGGTTAGGGTTAGGGTGCCTGGCCTCTCCTCACCTCAAAGAGATACAATTTCTCTATCTATTTACTATTACTAAATATCCAAAATATACTATTTAATTCTATGTATATATGCCACATATGTACATACATATTACACATAGGCACACAAAAATATACATTATCTACTATATAAACAGTATGTGTATGTACACACACACACACATGCACACCACTTCTAAAACTATACACATGCAACCTAATTTACTGTGATAGGAAAAACACCCAGAGCCAAGTAAGGAAAAAAGAAAAAAAATCAACTTTTTTTCTACCTGTTCTGCGTGCCTGGCAGTACCTGTAGTAGCTCATCACTGCCTATGATAGAACAAAGAGTTTTATTTTTCACCCAGCTTGTTGCAGATGAAGGATGCTAATTTGAGCTGAAAGGAATGATTGGACCAAGATCACCCAGCTGGCTTCTGTATCTAAGAGAGGGCTGAACCCTGTGTCTCTAGACATCTAGTCTCGCACCTTAATCATTACGCTACATTGGGTCTTGCTATAAGGTAACAAGTAGCAATAAATATTCAGATCAAAGCTGAATATGGGTTGAAGTGAAGAATGAGAAAAACCAGAACACAGTCATAAAATCAAATATTGTAAATCAGTGAGACCACATTTTTTAATAAAAACAGAAACACAAATAACATAAGTATACTGTAGAATAAACTTGGAAGGAGGCTAGTTGAAACCAACAAAACAAAACTGTTGCAGTGTAAATATATGCAAATGTGGGTGTTGTTACCTCTCCAGCATTCATGAATTTTCACAACCTATTATTATTATTATTATTATTATTATTATTATTATTATTATTATTATTATTTAGCACTTTGGCTTTTCTTAATTTTGTTTCTTTTATTTTCTCCATAATATTGTATCTTGGGTTAACCAATTTTTAAAATTGTGTTAGGTTTATTGCAGAGTTCATAATGCAATTTTTGTGTGCCCTATATCGAAGAGATGGAAAATGTGGTCAGAAGGCATTGAGGGACATGGAAAAGAGGTTGTTCACTTCTATTTCAAAAGGAATGGGCATCCAGTGAACACAAAGCACAAAGAAAATTTAAAAAATGAGGATGCTGAAATGGTAAGCTTTCTGACAGGGTGAGATTTTTTATTTGCTTATGACTATACGAAGTTTCCAAGTATTTATTTTATTTATTCATTTGTCCAATACAGAAATCCATAGGAAGAAAAATAGACATGTTGTAATATATATAAGTGTAAAAGTGAACTTGGAGGAGAGGATATATGAAAGAAAGAGAATATATATGATAAGTGAGAGAAAGGAAAGACAATTGGACAGGGGACGAAAGGCACACCAGTGCACTTATGTACGCCCCTTACTGGCCTCTTAGGAACCTGGAGAGGTCAATCGTAGAGAGTCTAAGGGAGAAATGTTGGGGGTTAGGTGTTGACACAATTGAGTCCGGTAATGAGTTCCACACTTTGATAACTCGGTTGTTGAAATCATATTTTTTTATGTGATACCTCTACCTAAGAACGCCTCTACTTATGAACTTTTCTATATAAGAACTAGGTGTTCAAGATTTTTTTGCCTCTTCTCAAGAACCATTTTCCACTTACAAACATGAGCCTCCGAAACTGTAACTGGAAAAGGCAGGAAGAAGCCACCGTGAGGCCTCTCTAGGAATCTCCTGGGAGGAATCAGGGCTAGAAAAGGTGGGAAGAAGCCTTTGTGGGGCCTCTCTAGGAATTAAGTTCATAAGTAGAGGTACCACTGTATATTATTCTAAAAGAGAAAGCTATAACGTCTCACTTGGTTGGTTAGGTGGGCTTAAATAAATACGTTGAATTTGTAATGAAAGAATTGTATTGTTGTTTTTATTTCTTACAGAATAGGTTTATAATAATACTTGGTTTAAGTAATATTGGTGGGAATCATATTTCTGTCTTCTCATTAAAAAAAAGAGAGAAAAGAACTTGATTCCCACCAGAACTTTATAAAAGGAAATATTAGAGACAAAACATCTCCTTTGCAACATCCCATCCAGATGGCAGTTCCAATGTTTTATGGCCAGTCTGTTTATTAATGAACATCTGTTTTTGCTGCAGAACACAGAGAAGACCTTTTATCGTAAAGCTTCCTTCGCATTTTCAGAAAATAATCATAGCAGACAATTTATTATTAACACAAAAATCTCCCAATTTTTTTTTGTTTAATTCTAACAAAAGCCTGTCAGTTGTCCTCTTAAATCCTAAAAGATGATAAATGGTTATCGTTGAAATCCTGGACATTTTCATAAACCTATTATATTAAAATTATTATAAGATATGGAAGATTGAGTTTAAAATGTTTTACAGCAAACCATCAGAAATTATGCTAAGCATAATTTGTGTGTGTTTCTTTCTTATGAACATCATTATATATAGTGTGAGTGTGTGTGTGTATACACATACACATAGGCGCACATGCACGCACGTGCATACACACACAGAGACATGCAAACATTTTTTTATCTTCTACTAAAAACTGCCAAAATGGACAATGAAATAATTTTGGTAAATTCAAAGAAAGTCCCCTTGCATAGTAGAGAAGGTTGAGTAAAAATGCTGTTGCACCAGGCTGAAACATTTAATGATTTGAGGCAGAGTATCTGTCGCCAATTATCTTCTGCCAGTCTTATGGGGTATGAGACCAATAAAGAAGATTACATAAAGTGCTCAGGGAAATATGGAGATTACAATCATGCTCTCCTGGACATTTTTTGTTTGGTAAGGTCTAAGAACCAGCCCCATAACCCACATATTGACACACAACATGATCTATGCTTGCCAGAAAGAAACAGAACACAGAACACAATTTGAAGATCTGCTCAAAACTGTCAGAGTAAGATGATCTAAAATTTGCAACTGCAATAAATATTCAGTGAAAGTCTATGTAAGCTTATTTTTATACAGTGTTCCCTCGATTTTCGCGGGGGTTACGTTCCAAGACCTCCCGCGAAAGTCGATTTTCCGCGAAGTAGCGGTGCGGAAGTAAAAACACCATTTTTGGCTATGGGCAGCCCAAAACTACCCCCACGCACCCTTTTTCAAGGCAGCGCGAGGAGCCAGGCTTGAAATTAGGGCAGGGAGCGACGAAAGTGCAGAGGCCGGCAAAGATTGCTTTGAATGTCGGCTGCCCCCGCCCCCCCAGCACCTCCGGCCCCCTCGCCACTACCGCCTGCCCGATCCACCCCTCTCACCGGCTTTCTTCGGACACGGGTCCTCCTGCAGCAGCGCTGGCGGCTACAGCTTCTCATCCTCCTCATTCGGCCGGTAGCCGCTCTGAGCGCTTTCAGAATGCCTGCCTCGCCCCTCTCACAGTCCCTTAGCTGAGAGCACTTTCGTCCCAGCTATCAGTGAGGGGGCTGCAGGAGAGGTGGGGGTAGGCGTTCTCACAGAGAGGGAGAAAGAGAGAGAGAGCAAGAGGGGGGAGAGTGGAAGGTAGAGAGAGAGAAAAAAATGATAGAAAAAGGGAGAAAAAAGAGAAATGAGAAAATGATTGAAGCAGAGAATGACAGGAAAGAAAGAGAAAGAGAGAGAGAAGTGACTCTTGGTGATGACGTATGATGTCATCGGGTGGGAAAAACCGTGGTATAGAAAAAAACTGTGGAGTATTTTTTAATTAATATTTTTTGAAAAACCGTGGTATAGCGTTTCACGAAGTTTGAACCCGCAAAAATCGAGGGAACACTGTATTCACATTTAAATAAACCTGCAATGTACTTTCTTTCAGGATGAAGTATATTTAAAAGACATCTGAGGAAATCTTTGGAGAGAGGAGGAAGTAGGGCCAATTTTCCATGGCCTCACATATGGTTATGGGAGCAGCCCCCGTATTACAGTTAATTATTTAAAATTATTAAATGAATCAATACTTTTAATCCTGGCAATTACACAGAACAGATAAAATGGCATAGAACTGATTCTTGGAATCTCTTCCCAAGAGTGTTACCAGTTGTTTTTCACTGATTCACTGTGCATTTCATCTCCCTTACGATATTGTTCTGCTATGCCCTAAATCAGCATTTCTTTCTCATGTTAATCTCACGTTGACCATTTCCAGTTAATACTACAAACTTTAAGTTTATTGAATGAGAAATGTTTTGTTCCTGTTCATTATTAGGCATACTTGTTTAGCAACAACTGTTGGGACCAGCAACTCAGTTAAGCAATAGCTAGTAAAATTGCAACTGTGCTTATGTTCATACTTCCGCTTTCCTTCGCTTTAGCGACCTGTGAAGGTCATAAATGCGAGGAATGGTCATAAAGTTAGTGTTTCATGACCATTGATCCTATATTTGTTAAATGAGAACTACCTGTATGTAATCTATGAAATACTTCAGAAAGAAATAGATGTCCAATCAAAAGAACTGTACAAAGTTAGCACCCACCTCTCTCCTAGAAAAATGAAATCTTTTGAGAAATATTAAAAAGACAGGATAAAATATTTCCCCTAGAAGAGAAATAAAAATCCTAAGGGAGACAGAAACTCAAAGCTCCAATTCCCTGCACCAAGCAGATACTAAGATAAGGCGAGTTTTTAGAAATGCAGATTTGGTAATCCATTACTCCAGAGGTGGGTTCCTACCGGTTCAGACTGGTTCTATAGAACTGGTAGTAGCTTGGTGGCCTGGGTCGCTGGAACCAGAAACGACCCAAGCCTGCCATGCCACTAAGCTGGTTCCTTCAATGGTACCATAGGCAGCACCATCTTGGTGCTTTTTTTTAATAGAACTCCACTTATGCAGAGGGTCATTTTTGGGAAGTGCACTTCCATCACAATATGAATCGGTGGGGAAGATAAGTAGAACCCACTTGCAGCAAGGTAGTAGTAATCCTACAAAGGTTGGATAGCCCTCAGCCACAATAGGAATTGCCCAATAAGCCCCTTTGTTGCATCAGCCAAGCTTCAATCAAATCTGGGAGCTGAGACAACCTACCAAGCCAGCTATGACACCTGCATAGCCCCATAAGAGTCTGACAACAGCCATTAGAATACATGTTTTTGCACAGGAATAGGAAGCTCAAGTTCAAAGCCCAAGACAAGGTATTAAAACATCTCACTCATCTTCATGTGATCAGCTACTCAGAATCCATTGCACATCTGCCAATGCATCCCCCCACACTGAGAACAGCAAGATCGTGGCAGTGGTTCTTCTCGGAGGCTCTGTCCTGAATGCTTGTCCCACCCCAGGCTGCTCAGGGCAGGCTCCAGGCCTGCTCCTGTGGAGATGTCCAAGGGGCAACTAGTGGTAGTAAAAAAAATTAGGGACCCACCCCTGATGTGCTTCTGTTTCATCACTAAACCATCTTGCCAATCAGCCTCCATGTTTCCAGTGTCTTTCTCCCAGCTTGAAACTGAACCAGGTGGATATTTCTTCCAACAAAACCTTTACATGTGGGTTGGGATTTATAGAATAGAATAGAATAGAATAGAATTTTTAGTGGCCAAGTGTGATTGGACACACAATGAATTTGTCTTGGTGCATATGCTCTCAGCGTACATAAAATAAAATATACATTTGTCAAGAATCATGTGGTACAACACTTAATGATTGCCATAGGGGTCAAATAAGCAATGAAGAAGCAATATTAATAAAATATTAGGATATAAGCAACAAGTTACAGTCACACAGTCAACATGGGAGGAAATGGGTGAAAGGAATGATGAGAAAAACTAGTAGAATAGAAGTGCAGATTTAGTAGAAAGTCTGACAGTGTTGAGGGAATTATTTGTTTAGCAGAGTGATGGCGTTCGGGAAAAAACTGTTCTTGTGTCTAGTTGTCTTGGTGTGCAGTGCTCTATAACGACGTTTTGAGGGTAGGAGTTGAAACAATTTGTGTCCAGGATGTGAGGGGTCAGTAAATATTTTCCCCGCCCTCTTTTTGACTCTTGCAGTATACAGGTCCTCAATGGAAGGCAGGTTGGCAGCAATTGTTTTTTCTGCAGTTCTGATTATCCTCTGAAGTCTGTGTCGGTCCTGTTGGGTTGCAGCACCAAACCAGACAGTTATAGAGGTGCAGATGGCAGACTCAATGATTCCTCTGTAGAACTGTATCAGCAGCTCCTTGGGACGTTTGAGCTTCCTGAGCTGGCGCAGAAAGAACATTCTTTGTTGTGCTTTTTTGATGATGTTTTTGATGTTAGGTGACCATTTTAGGTCTTGAGATATGATAGAACCTAGAAATTTGAAGGTCTCTAATGTTGATACTATGTTGTCTAATATTGTGAGAGGTGGAAGGGTTTCTCTTAAAGTCTACCACTATTTCTACGGTTTTGAGTGTGTTCAGTTCTAGATTGTTCTGGTCACACGACAAGGATAGTTGTTCAACTTCCCATCTGTATGCGGATCCATCATTGTCTCTAATGAGTCCGAATGTTCACAACGTAAGAATTTTGCAAACCATCTCGATTAACATTCCGTATTATTAAAATATTTGATATTTTGTGGAACAATCTGCCTTTCTTTCATTGTTCTTTAGGAGGCATCATCCAACCAAACTCGATGGGTCATTTGAAGAAGTGACCTTTTCCCCCATATGCTCTCATTTCTGTAAAACTGGCTGTTAATCTTTCCTTTATTCATCAGAGTTTTATCAGTGGCACATGAGCCAAATCGCAAGTTAATCACAGACATTTGTAAGTAATATCTACAGTTACCAACGTCAAATGAGAAGATCACATTTCAGGGGGATTTTCTGCACCTTCTCCCAGATTGCAAGCTTAAAATGAATTCTTTGCATTTATTAGAAAAGAGAACTCTCAACAAAACGCTGGCCAGATGGGAGAACCTGAAGATAGAGCCTGTTCTTAGGGCATGTATATATTTTTAATACCCCGAATGAAAGCAGGCCAAGTCGTTCTGAACTCACATAGAAGGGAATGGCATTAATCAAGAGACTCTGGCAATGTGATTGCTTGCTTAGCCCTCCTCATTTCTTTCCAAACATTAGGCAGGTTTGCAGTTATAAAAATGAACTTAGCTGTTTGCCAGCTGACCAATTTGGAAAGTGCTCTACATGCAGTGATAAGCTGCTCAGTAATGCTTGTTTGTTAAACATAACTTACTGGCACCTGCAGAATTGCTTCCAGGAATGATTTGCAGCTGATTTGCACCAGGTCAGTGGCTGCTTCCTAACAGGTGGATTAGAAGAGGAGACAAAGCACTGAGAATGAAAACCTGAAACCCAATTAAGAAATTTACTATATCAAATATAAGCTTAGGAATTTATATATATATTAACTCCCTTTCTGGCTCCCTTCCCTATGGAGGGAAATATATATATTCGACACAAAAATATGTAACCCTTCCCTGGTGCAAAGCTGCAGGGATTGGATACTGTAGCCTAGAGGATAATTCTCTGCCTTACAAGGCAAAGGTTGCAGGTTCAAGTCCCAGTGGGTATGGCTAGCTGATGAGGCCAAAATAAGGCCAAAATAGATCTATCCTAGTCTCCCTTAATTTTCAAATTCAGCAAAAAACATGTGACATATATATATTTGGTGGACACACAGTTAAACCAGGAGAATTGATGTGCAGAAATCCAGATGGCAGTAAAAAAAAATGTGATCACCCCCTCTCCTTGCTGCCATCTAGTGGACATTCTGAACTTTGCAGACCATATCTGGCAGCTCTAGCTTACTTCTAGATAAAAAGTGTAGGTTTCTTGACTGTTTTTTAATTTTATTTTAAAGGTCTCTTTATTTCTTAGGATTCGAAAATAAAACTGATAACAAGTCAGTCATCAAGAACCTATGGTGAATCTTTAAAAAAAATCAGGCAAATAGTTTAAAATGCAATCTCAAATAACTATCCAAAGCTGGAGCCAAATCTCCATCCAAGATCATTCTAAGTCAGAAAGCAAGTAAAGAAATACAGTGGTACCTCATCTTACGAACGCCTCTTCTAACGAACTTTGCAAGATACGAACCCGGTGTTTAAGATATTTTTGCCTCTTCTTCCGAACTATTTTCACCTTTCAAACCCAAGCCGCTGCTGCTGGGATGAAGGGGTTTCTTTTTCCCCCCCTTTTTTGAAGAAAGAAAAGGGAGGGGCGGCTTGGAGGGGGAAAGACTTTGCATTTAAAAAATAGGAGAACAGCATGCTTGCAGGCACTGAAAGAGTGTCTTTTGAAGAAAGAAAAGGGAGGGGTGCCCCCCTTGCTTTTCTTCCTTCCCACTCACCCTTTAGCCTAGCCTTGCTTCTTCCACCTGCCCCCTTTAGCTGCTCCTCCCTGCCCTCTGTTCGCCTCCCTTCTAAAGTTTGGGATTTTCCTGAAGGATTTGCACGCATTATTTGCTTTTACATTGATTCCTATGCGAAACATTGTTTCATCTTACGAACTTTTCACCTTACGAACCTCGTCCTGGAACCAATTAAGTTTGTATCATGAGGTACCACTGTACTTGTATTTCTAGTAATAGATGAATAATTCGGTCCAACAAGATTCTAAGCAAATGTATAAATCTTGGGCATGCCAACCATGTAAATGAACCTGGGATATTTTCACATTGAAATCCATGCTATTTTTTCCCAAAAAATGTTTGTGACACGTAGCACAAAACCAGTATGTTGACATAAAATGCATACCTTAGAGAAACATATTCTGATAAACAAATGGCATGACAAATGTATGAACACTAGGGGAGGAATGTATACATATTTTTCTGCAAATCTTTTCAAATTTGTGCAACACTTTTTAAATTCGTGAAGATGGTTAAACAGAATTTGCAGTCAGTAAAGAGAAAAATCTGTCCAAAACAGATGGCCAGAATCACCCATTCTACCCCCTTCTTTATGACTTCATGTCTATTTCTTTACAGGAGGCACCTGCCGAAACTTTCATGCATAGAACATTGTATTGAAGAAGCTACTTATTAAGGTTTTAAGGCAGTGATCGTGATCCTTTTCAGCTCCAAGTTCCCAAACTGGAACTCATGCATACTGGCCAGCTGGTCTTTGGGTTTTGGGACACTCAGGTGCACACGAAGACCAGCTGACCAGCAACCAGAAAAACAGCTAGCGATGGTGCACCTGCTCATAGAGAGGACTCTTCATGCTACCTTTGGCATGCATGCCATAGATTCACCATCATGGTGTTAAAGCATTGTGGACTAGGCTGAGGATTAAATACCCAATGTAATTCTTGCAGAACTGGAATGATTGATTATTTGAAATAAATCAGTCTGAATTCTACCCTCATAATTCATCACCACTGGAAATGTCTGCACTCCTTCCCTGTACATACAAGGCATCATAGAAATCCATCATTCAAGTTACTACACTATGGATCACTGTAGTAATGTAATCTATGAGAAAGAAAGATTGCAATGGAAGAACAAATTGACACGGAGCATTGCAAATGATGAAGACCATCTGAATATACAATGACAAATACAGAAGTGTCTCCAAATGGCGCATTTTCAATCCCACATAAACAAGGTTATATTTACTGTACCTACAACAATTCAATTTTGTCAAGATTTAGAACTATTCAGATGTTTCAGCATCAAAAACTGTGATTTAGTGCCCTCACCAAGTTTACCTGACTGAGATATTGATAGCTGTAGATAGAGCACCATAAATATACTTACAGCACCTCACTCCAAAACCTGAAGTTCCTTTTGTGATTTACTCATCATAAACAAAATTATATTGGCTATTCTAGATTCGTTAGCACCATGGACACACTATGCTGCTTCTCTACAGATACAGGATGTGCATTATATATGATACAGAATTAGATTAAAATATATTAAAATATATTAAAAATTAATATATTTTCATCTAAATAAAATTAAAATATATACTTTAATTTTGAAGTGCTGGCTTTTTATCTGGACAGCTATACTTTATTTCTTCATACATTGCATCAATGAATCTCTAAAATCAGACAAAAAGAATGTTGTATTTCACTTTCAGTTTATTATCCCTTATTGTGCAGCTCCTCCATAAAATAAGCTACTGGTTTTTTTACTCCTAGTATCTTGCTGCTTAAGGAGAGTTTCTGTATAAACCTGATGGCTGTTAGCATCTTCTACAATTTAGTCACACAGATGACTTGTAGCAGTGGTGAAATCCAAATGTTTTTATTACCGGTTCTGTGGGCATGGCTTTGTGAACGTGGCTTTGTGGGCATGAAAGGGGAAGGATACTGCAAAATCCCCATTCCCTCCCCACTCCTGGGGGAAGGACATTGAAAAATCTCCATTCTCACCCCTCTCTGGGACCAGCCAGAGGTGGTATTTTTCCAGTCCTCCAAAGTACTCAACATTTCCGCTACCACCTACCGGTTCACCAGAACCTGTCAGAACCTGCCAAATTTCACCCCTGACTTTTAGGCTCTCTTATGTCTCACTTACCATCTTGGCAACTTCTTAATTTCCTCATTCATTCATTCATTCATTCATTTATTTATTTATTTATTTGATTTTTATGCCGCCCTTCTCCTTAAACTCAGGGCGGCTTACTTAGCACTTTTTAACAAAGCCAGTACATTGCCTCCACAATCCGGGTCCTCACTTTACCCACCTCGGAAGGATGGAAGGGTGAGTCAACCTTGAGCTGGTGATGAGTTTTGAACCGCTGACCTTCAGATCTACAGTCAGCTTCAGTGGCCTGCAGTACAGCACCCTACCTGCTGCGCCACCCCGGCTCTTTTACTGTTTCAGGTGTTGAGGGAGAGAAGAATTCTTGTTCTTGTACTTCTGGTGGCCTTGGGAACAAAGGGACATATTCTGTGTAAGTCTTGTTCTCATTCATTCCTCCTATTGCACCCACAGAAACTTTGAGTTCAGTATCAAAAGAAATGTTTCCCAAATTCTAGAAATTATAGATTCTTATGGGATGACAAGTGTCTGTGATACCAGAGGAGACGAAGAATGAATCAAAAACATTGATGCTGCAGGTGATTGTAGAATTTTATTTTTCACTTGGTTTCCGTTAATTAGAGTACAAGCCATAAAGTAACCTAGTTTAACTCAGCCAAGGACTTTTCCTTATGTCCTTTGGAGAGACTGCAAAAATTAGTTTTTTAAATGACAAGAACAAATTTTAGCTAATGCCAATAGCTTGAACAGCAGCTAGAAATTTTTTTAAAAAAAATGTTTATGGTTTAAAAGTCTTTTTAAAAAAAAAGAAATTTACCTAATGTGAATCAGATATGGCGTTATCATATCCTGTAATCAGTAGATTCCCTTATCAAGAAGTTTCTTTAGATGTTTTATTGAGGAACAACATATATCTTTCTACATTTTTGGAGATGGGCGGCATACAAATCTAATATATTATTATTATTATTATTGTTGTTGTTGTTGTTGTTGTTAATTATTATTATTATTATTATTATTACAACATAGTAATTGCATTAAGCATTCCACCTGGAATGGTGAAAGTTCAAAAAAATATTGGTTGAAATTAGTGAAAGTGCTTTGTGTGTGTGTGTGTGTGTGCGTGTGTGCGTGTGTGCGTGTGTATGTATGTATGTATGTATTTGTGTGTGTTTGTGTATGTATATATTTAAATGTTCCCCTTCTAAATATGTAGGGATGGCAATTTTCAGAAAATTTTCTCATAGGAGAAAGTTAAAAGATCTCCTGCTCAGAACTGAGTTTTGATTCTTCTTTCCATTGGGCTTTGAAGTTTGAAAAATGTAAGTTTTTAGTATGTTGCAAGAAGAAAAACCAGGAGGAAAGATATGGGAAGAAAGTTGTGTATTCATAAACAAGAAAGGAAAGGTGAGTATTTAAAATCCTGATTTGTGCAAAGTTGGTTCTTGGCAGATGACTTGTAAGCACTTTTTTATTTCATAATTATAAGTGGAATGTTCTTTAATGTGTAATAATAAGGTTCAAGCTGTGCTGTTTTGCAGCTCATAATTATATACAACAGCGTGGGGCATGATAGCTAACAGAAAGTTTTCCAGCTTAATATATTACATTCTTCCTACCTTTTTAAAATTTGTTATGCTTTGCTTCACAATCTGTCTTTTATTGTGCTAGTGTTAAGACTGAACCAAACTTGAATTGCTTCTCTTTCTAAGAAAAAAGGCAAAGCAAGATTGCTGACTCATCCAAACCATTCCTATAAAAGGGACTATGCAATACTATTTAATGATAGTTTTGTGGATTGTGTTAAAAATCAAGCATTTTCAGAGATTCTTTCTCTGATGTGTATTCTCCCAACCAAAGCTAAAAGTCAAAAGCATAGGCTAATGACTAGCATAGCGTAACTGCTGACACTCACTATTTCTGAAATTCTTCATAAAAGTAAATATATAATTCTGAATCACAATATTATTCCCTTTTGAATTCTGTCTCTGTATTTCTCAGATTCACTAATGGAAAACTGCATTAGTGGGATAATGCAATATGGGATAAATATTTCTATAAAAGAAAAAAAAATTAAAAAGCCAAAACCGACCAGGTACTCAGTGTACTGAATGATGGAATAGAATGTGCCCTGATTTTAGCCGGTGGTGTGACAGGGTATTGTTGAATGAAATAAAATTCATAATAAAGGAGCAATGAATTTGGAATTCCTTTTTTATTAGTGAGGCACAAGAAACAATTGTGCAAATACTGTGCAATTTATTTATTTATTTTTATTTATTCGATTTTTATGCTGCCCTTCTTCTTAGACTCAGGGCGGCTTACAACATGTTGGCAATAGCACATTTTAACAGAGCCAGCATATTGCCCCCACAATCCAGGTCCTCATTTTACCCACCTCGGAAGGATGGAAGGCTGAGTCAACCTTGAGCCAGTGATGAGATTTGAACCGCTGACCTTCAGATCTACAGTCAGCTTCAGTAGCCTGCAGTACAGCACTCTACCTGCTGCGCCACCCCGGCTTCTTACAATGAAATGCAATGAAATACAGTAATACATTTATTAGAGCAGTGGTGGGTAACTATGGCAACTTTATGACCTGTGGACTTCAACTCTCAGAATTCAGCAATTCTGTTTCTGGAATTCTGGAAGTTTATCCACAAGTTGCCATAGTTGTCTACACCTGGATTAGAATGACTAAAACAAACTAAAACTTAAGATTGGGGTAGGGGTGGGGGGCAAGGAGAAGAAGGAAAAGAAAAGATAAGCTTAATATAACATTATTTCAAACTTTATACCAAAATATCTAGATTATATGGAAAAGAATGTTCTTTTTTCTCATTTTAGGCTTTAGAAATTTCATAAACTAATAACATTTATCAGAACACTTTATATTTTTAACTTTTTTTAAAAAATGCATAAAGAACACATATCTCGAATCCATTCTTAAACATCAGGAGTGTAAATTTAGTTCATATATACAGAATAGTTATCTTGGCCAAACTGGCCATGCAGCCAGTTATTCATAAAACGTCAATTTCCATATTTTACAAGTATTTATGGACAAAGAACAGACCAATAAAAGTCAGCCACATAAAACTAAGCTAAAAAGTTTAATAGAGTAAGACTCAAACAATTAAAACAATGAATTATGAATTATGTCTGGTCAGAAATATATCAACCAATAAACATGTCCAGTGTTAAACCCAGAACTCTCTTGCAGCAATTACAACTGCAGGAAATTTTGGACACCGTCCCAGATATTTCTGGAGACTGATCAACTTAGTAAGAAAGAAGTATTTGCTCTTCTGGGCAAACTAAACAATTAGTTAACAAAGGTGTCATTCATTAAGAATGCCAGGCTTGTTACAGAGGGCAGCACAGGGCATAAGAAATCTTCAGATAAAATGTTATTTCATCTCCCATCTAGAAGCTCCAGATGTCAGAATCCTATATCTAACTAGTGAAAATGTTTTCTAATGCAAGACACAAACAACAATAATAAATAATAAAGGTCAAACATATAGGCTACTGTTATAATAGGAGCTTTACTGCTCACTCGCTCACTCTTCCTTTCTCTCCCTCTCTCCCTCCTTCTCCCTCTCTCTCTCTCATTTGTTCCTTCATTTCTTTCATGGAAATAATGATCTATAGACCCTATTTTTTGGAGTATAAGATGCACCTTTTTATCCTCCAAAAGAGAGTGAAAGCGTGGGTGCTTCTTATATACCAAATGTAGCTCCACCCAGTCATCCCCACCCTTTGGTCTCTGCCTGCTAACAATTTGCCTCCTTGCAGCAAACAGCAGCAGGGGCTGCTTAGCACAAGCCACTGATTATCTGCCTCATGACATTCAGCTGAATGATTGAAGTTGCCCATGTGCTAAAATGAAAGAGGAACTAAAGCTGCATAGAGGCAAATTGCTGGAGGGATCAAACTGTTCTGAAACCGCCTGTTTGTTTTTTGTTGCAAGGAGGTAAGTCAATGTTCAACTTATTAGACTTGTTTTTCAAAGACTGCTTTATTATTGCTCTAGACAACAAAATGAAGAAGCGTTTTAAAATAAATGCTTGAAGAGGCCCAGTGCTATTGTATCTTCTTTTAAATAGCAGAGAATACTTCCAGAAAGCCTCATCAATTTTAAAGATCTATTAAAGTATAGTCTGAAATGTAATAGTGTCCTGTTTTAGTATTAAGATAATGCAGCTGAGTTAAACCCTCACTTGGTCATGTTTGGAGTAGATCTATTTAAATAATTGGGAGGAGTTAGTATGATTACATTTAAGAAAACTTTCTGGGGATTAATATACTACCATAATGTACATTTCTCCAATTATTTGCTATTTCTATGGGTCAGGCACACATGCACAGAAATACACAGCAAACAGTGTTTATTATCTGTGCTGTTTGCTGTTTGGCAAACTGCTGGGAGGCAGAGGTCTTTTTCCCCTTGTTTTCCTCCCCCAAAACTAAGGTTTGTCTTATACTCTGAAAAGTACAGTATGTACCTGAAATGAACCTAACTTATTTCCACAAAATTCTGACATCAAAACCGGGGGTTTCCATGACCATTTATGAAGCAACATGATATCTCAGTATGATTTCTAACAGACACTTCTTATTTAGAAACACTAGAAAATATTAAAATGAGAATCCATGTAAAGCTAGACATCAAAATTATATGTGAACCTCAAAAAAAAGTACAAGTTCTTACACTAAATTGTATACATTTTCAGAATTGATGGCTTTGTGGGCTTTGTGGGATAAAATATTGAAAAAATCCCGATGAATTATCTGTTGATAAGATACACAAAAGAACACAAGAACAAGGGGACACAATCTGAAGTTAGTTGGGGGGAAAGATCAAAAGCAACGTGAGAAAATATTATTTCACTGAAAGAGTAGTAGATCCTTGGAACAAATTTCCAGCAGACGTGGTGGGTAAATCCACAGTAACTGAATTTAAACATGCCTGGGATAAACATATGTCCATTGTAAGATAAAATACAGGAAATAGTATAAGGGCAGACTAGATGGACCATGAGGTCTTTTTCTGCCGTCAGTCTTCTATGTTTCTATGTTTCTATGTTGATCAAAAAGGAAGTGGACCCTTAATATATTGTAATATTTTCAATGCAAAGTTCATAGCGGTGGCATTAGTTCCTGTTTAATCCCCTGAGGTTTACATTGCTGGCACCAAGCAACTTTTTTTTCCACCATTCCTGGCACCAAGGTAGCTACTGAGGCCAATTGGGTCATTAAGTAGCTTGTGAAGTTGCCATACTTTTGAGCATGCTGATCTAGCACAATATATGTATTTATCATGAGGGTAATACAGTACAATCCCATTTATCCAATTGACCTGGAGGGCATCCAAAACATTCAGATAATCAGATGGTCAAATAAATGTAAGTACATAGTCTTGTATGTACATGGAGTTACCCAAGGAACATATGGTAGTATATTTAATTTCACATATTGCATGGTTCCTTTCTCTAAGGAAAAATAACTCAATAAATATGGCATATGTACAAAAATCAGGTCCCATTAGATTAGCAGAAGATTTTTCTTTTGCTGCTTGTATAGGAAAAACATACACTGACTTTTTCTGTCACTTCCATAGTTCCATTGTCATCTTTCAGCAATGTATCAGGTAAATAGTTTTATCATGAGATCTACTTTTTACCTAGCAGTAAATCATTTTGAATTGATTAGGATCTAGTTGTGACTTTCAATGCGTAGGATTAAGTTATTTAGGTTGAATTAAAAGTCATTCTGTTTCCTTCCTATCTGATCATCTTTTGGGGATAATCTTGATTAATTAAGATAACTGTAATAACTGTATTTCATTAAATAATAATTTAGGTTCTTTCGGTGTTGAAATAATCTTGTTGAAGTTAATCTTATAATCTCATTCATAATTTATTGGGTGTGGAAACCCTGCTAAATATCCCCTCCTTACATAGTGATCACCCATACACACCTCCAATTTTGCATTTGTCATTCTGGTGTAAGCAATCTTAATACTTCAACAAATATTTAAAGCAAATTTAAGCGACGTGTATGTAACATTGCTTTCTTTTAGCTAGACATCTGTTAATAAGGTGCAGAGTAAATGTCACACACTATTATATGAGTGCACTTCCCTGCTCTTTCTTTCAAAGTATGCTCTGGTATAGTGCTTAGAGGACTTAGAGATTGTTACAAGGCATTGTGGCTTTTTAGGGACATATTACTGGCATTTCAGAAAAAGTCACCCCAAATCATAGCAAAGAACCATGCACTATAATTCTTGAACGGTTGAGTGAATACCGAAAACTAGCTCAGATATGCCCTGCGCTATGTTTGATCTGTGCCAAGTGCTAAAGCCCATGTATTAACCACAAAAGAGCACCAATATTAATTTCTACACTTCTACTGACATCTTGTAACTTTTTTCTTTCTTATGGAATGATGCACTATGAAAATAGCTTATCAATAGCTTACCATTCTACCACCTGCATCCTAACACTGTCCTCCTTAAAACACATCCTTTGTTAGCATGGAAAGAAAGAAACAACAACAGTGCAACTTTGTGAAAAAGGAATTCAAAAGGATTAAAACCAGAAAAGATCAACCATATGGCAGAGTCTTCTGCAGGAGAGTTTTCTTCCAAAGCATTCATTCATGACAACTATAATCCAGACCCTAAATCTGGCAAAAGAAATATGAAGTAATAATGGCAGGCCAAAATAAAAGTTGAACAGCAAGTCAGGAAAATTGTATGCGTGCAAGATATATATATTCACAGTAATTCAAATACTGTGTGTGTGTGTGTGTGTGTGTGCGTGTGTATACCTTTCTTTTCATTATCAGCAAATAGCGCCAGTGGTCCTTACTCACCGGCGCCATTTGCTGGAGGCTCGGGCAGACACGAGTCACATGGCGTAGCCGCCATCTTGTTTTTGGCTGAAATCTCGTGAGATTTTGCGAGATTTCGGCTGATGATCAGGCCAGGGTGGCCTGATCGATGATGTGTCCGGGCGGGGCCTGCCCGCCCTATAAAAGGGCGGGCAGGCCCGGGCTCAGCCTTTTCGCCCGGACCAGTCATCGAGAGCAGACACCCGCCCGCCCTCCCTATTTTGCAGTGTGCTATTCTGGGTCGCCCTAGGGGGCCGAATAGGAATTTTTGGTGGTCTGGCCTCTTAGCCGGGACCATTTTTTCGCCTATTCCACACTGTGGAGACGGATAAGCGGTTACGGGGTGCTTGCACCTGTTAGGCTAATTGGCTTACCTTTGGTCATTTGGGTAGGCAGGTTAGGGGTGGAAAACTGGGTGGTGGTTTAGCAACTGCATGTTCTCCGTTGGGCATCTTTGGGGATGATTGACAGGTTCTCTCCAAAGGCTTGTGGTATTGGCGACCTGAGCAGTTGGGGGGATCCTGTCTTTGGGTCCCGCCCATTTAATTCCCCTTCTAGGGGTTAGCCGGTGGGACCTCCCACATGCAAGTGCATGGCAAGGTCTCAGGTGAGGGAGGGGTCCCTCACCTGGACTAACATGGAGTTGCCCTGGAAGTTTATTATACGTCATTTTCCACCCCGGAAGCAATTGTTTGACCCTGCGGGTCCTTGTTAGGGTAATACCGTGTTTCCCCGAAAGTAAGACAGTGTCTTACTTTCTTTTTATCCCCAAAAGCCCCACTATATCTTACTTTTCGGGTATGTCTTATATTGGAAAAAAAATTGTCAATTTTTTTGTTTTAACCATAAAATTAACATTTAATAACAACCTGAACAGTATTGTATTCACCACAAAACAGCAGATGATACCCCAGTATGCCAGTGTGTATGTTTTACTGATGTATGATTAATACTGTGTGCATTACCGCATTTTAAGCTGGAGGCGGCAGTGACAAGTGCAGGGGACGGCGCAGTGACGTATGGAGAGGGGGACGGCGCGGTGACGTATGGAGAGGGGGGCGGCGTGGAAGTGGACAGGAGGCGGCGCTCATTAAGATCAGAGGGAGGTGGCAGACGCGGCGACGTATGGAGAGGGGGACGGTGCGGACGTGGGCAGGAGGCGGCGCGCAGCTAGATGAGAGGGAGGCGGCAATATGTCTTACTTTCGGGGTATGGCTTATATTAGCCGACCCCCCCTGAAACCCCCGATATGTCTTACAATCGGGGGTGTCTTACTATCGGGGAAACAGGGTAGTTAGTTATGCTAATTATGCTAATTTAATTAATAAATTATGCAAATTTATGTTAATAAAAACGACCCAGTTTTAAATCCAGCTCTTGTGTCCGTGTCGTTACTCCGCCTCTCCTGCAAAATATGTTATGCATATATACATACTGTAGAATACCAGGAAATATGAAAAGAAGCTGATAGATTTAAAGGATAATAATAGAAAAGAAGGAACAAGAAATTTAAAGCTCGTTCATTGGCTTGAGCCTCACTACCAAATTACCCATTTCTTAAGTTACTGAATAGTATCTCCAGTTACTTGAATCAAGTGAGACTTATGTTTGAGCAGACAACTAGAAATTACCCTTTTAATCATTGCTTTCACATATAAAAGAGAAAAATGCCAAGTCGAATGATGAAAATGAAGTTTAAAACAAGATGACAAATTAAGCAATAACAAGTAACATGGCCAGCTGGAACTCATTTCAGTTGGTTCTTAAAAATAACTCAGTCATAAAAAGTTGATCTTTTTAACTAAGACATATAAGCAATCAATAAAACCACCCTCCTTATTTGAAGATTAGAAAGTAGGCCAGGACTAAACACTAATCTTTCAAAAGTGATATGTAAAAATTATACATGTTTCCGGATTAACTTGTGCCCGAGGTTAATTAATTTGAAAGCATTATAAGATTTAACATATGGAAGAAGAACAACAATAAAAAAAGAATATTTCACGGTGCCAAACTTGAAAAATATGTAGGAAACATATCCTTGGGTTTTAATAAAGCACATGACAAGCTCATGACCCTGAAAAGCTCTTAAGAAAACTCAGAAATCACGGGACAAAGATTAATTTCTTTTATGGATAGGTTGCCAAGAATTTTCTGATATTACGTGATGTGTGTGTGTGTGTGTGTGTGTGTGTGTGTGTGTGTTTGAGAGAGAGAGAGACAGACAGACAGAGAGAGATTCCCTTGATGCAATCTGGTTATAGGGCATCATCCCAGAGTGACTTTGCTTGGTCCCAGTGCTCAATTTTCAGTCCTAGGTAAACACTCTGTTATATACCTGGTATTTCATTTTTTAAAAACAGAAAAATGTGGCAGTGCTTGTATAATGTTTCTGTTCTGTGCTTCTGGTTTTACTTCTTTTTTAAGTCTTGTTCTATATTTTGCCTCCTCTTCTGTAGTATGAACCATGAAAATGCATGAACCTGTCTTTAAAACAAAATGAAAGGTTCAATATATTTCTTTAACTATAAGTTAAGCGGCTGTAGCAGTAGGACTGAGCCCATAGACTATACATTTGGTGGCTTAAGTATTCTCTTCATACTTTCCCCCCTCTTCCCCTCCCCTCATTGAAGTACCAACTCAATAGGACTTTTTGCCCCTAAGTGTCTACACCATACCAATTGAATGAGAGAGAACGGAAGTATCTATCTAGTCATTACCAAGTAGTAAGACCTTTGTCTTGGGTTATCTATCCTTCCTCACAAAGTTAAAATTTAAAATTAAATTTTATTTCAAAAGTATAAAACCAAACATAAAATACTTTTAGGTTTAAATATTAAAACACAGATAATCCTTTTTTGAGAAGATATATTACAGAGGTGTACAGAGAAGATAACTTACAGATTCCAAAAAAGGACAGCAATAATAATAATAATAATAATAATAATAATAATAATAATAATAATAACAATGACAACGGCAACGACAATGACAACAACAACAAACAACAACAATAACAATAACAACAACAACAACATTTCAACAGATTATTGTATATAGAAGTTAATGCAAGAATTCTAGCAAATCACAAGGTGGTACAGAACGGGTACCGTTGGCTTTTTGGAAAGAAAGTACTCAATTGAGCAATACATACCAGTATTATAAATAATAAATACATAAATAAAGTAAGATTATTATATTTGTGCATGGATGAAAGAAAAGATTACTTAGCAGCAGACTGACCAAGAAAAATGTAGGATTCCAATATATTTCTCACTTGAAACTTTTTCATAGATTCTGGAAACTGTCACTGACTCTTTTCCAATGAATATTAAGAAATCTCTTCTTCCTGAAAATTCCAACATAAATAGGGTCTGGGGGAGAATAATCTCAGCTTTTTCCATCCCTGGCTCACAGCTTCTTTCTTCTCTTTATTCCTTGAGATATTTACTTGCAATCACCCAAAAGAACTAAGTCAGAGTACCTCATTTTATCATTGACTAGTTTTATGTGACATAAAATGTGGGAATAAAATAAAAGCTAAAAAAATAAAAATAGAAGAGAATGTAAGATAAATTAAATGCAGCCAGCATGGGCGACACTATCGTAGTTAAAGAAAAGCACTTTGATACCTCTACCTAAGAACGCCTCTACTTGAAAACCTTTCTAGATAAGAACCGGGTGTTCAAGATTTTTTTGCTTCTTCTCAAGGACCATTTTCCACTTACAAACACGGGCCTCTGAAACTGTAACTGGAAAAGACAGGGAGAAGCCTCCATGGGGCCTCTCTAGGAATCTCCTGGGAGGAAACAGGGCCAGAAAAAGCGGGGAGACGTCTCTGTGGGGCCTCTCTGGGAATCTCCTGGGAGGAAACAGGGCCTCCACCCTCCCTGTGGTTTCCCCAATCGCACACATTATTTGCTTTTACATTGATTCCTATGGGAAAAATTGCTTCTTCTGTAACTGTAACTGGAAAAGGCAGGGAGAAGCCTCTGTGGGGCCTCTAGTAATCTCCTGCGAAGAAACAAGGCCGGAAAAGATGGGGAGAAGCCTCTGTGGCGCCTCTCTAGGAATCTCCTGGGAGGAAACAGGGCCTCCACCCTCCCTGTGGTTTCCCCAATCGCACACATTATTTGCTTTTACATTGATTCCTATGAGAAAAATTGCTTCTTCTTACAAACTTTTCTACTTAAGAACCTGGTCATGGAATGAATTAAGTTCTTAAGTAGAGGTACCGCTGTATGTTATTGTTATTGTTATTAATATCAGATACATTAATATCAGATGATCATCAGCACTACCAACAACTTATCTTCAAGGATCACAAACATGGAGTGTACTTCTGAGAAAATGCGATGCATGCAACTAGCTTGTTCAATTAAACATCTGTCCTTCCATGAACTGGATGGTTGGTGGAAATTAGAATTTGAATTTATAAGTAGCAGAAGATTCTGTCCAATCCTTTTATAGTATATTTTGCGCTGTGTGTTTTATCTACCATAGGAGCATCAAGTGTTCAAATGAATCGTATCATTTCAAACTAGAGGTCAATGTGTTTTGAACATGCACATATGACATTATACCTTCCATTTAAGCATGGGCATAGTGTATTTCCTCTGCACTGTTTTCCTATTTATGTAAAAGTTCTAAAAATGAATGAGATTTTTTAACAAACAATGCTGAGATCCCCTGTCACTAAAGGGAAGAGAAACAAATTCTTTTCCCACTTCCAAAATCTACTGCTATGCACTGTGCCTATAGGGAAGCTCTGTCAAATGTTTCAACAATGTGGGTTTGTCCAGAATGTGCCTAAATAAAAACCAGAGAAGGCTCTGGGAAAGTGAGAAATCACCATTGACAACACATTTTACCTGGCAGTCTAAGACTGTTTATCAGCATAATAAAAAATGTCAATACTTACCACCTGTCTAAAATATGCAGAGGACACATTGTAGAGGACACACTGTGGTCAGTGTTGAGATATTAGTTTATATCTCTGGGAAGAAAAGGGATGGCTGTGATTCCTCCCACAGGGAATAACTTGTAGGAGTTCAATACCCATCTATAGGAAAATGCATTGATTTTTCTCTTCCTTTCTTCCTTCCTTTCTCTCTCTCTCTCTCTCTTTCCTTTCCTTTCTTTCTTTCTATTTGTTTAAATAGTATAATAGTATAAAGAGTCCTCGGAGAGGGGCGGCATACAAATCTAATAAATTATTATTATTATTATTATTATTATTATTATTATTATTATTATTATTATTATGTCAGTACAACACAGCAAACGAGATCACTATTCTGGATTTCGTATTTCATCACCAGTTGGGCGCTTCCCAAGCACCTAGGACTGTGCGATGTAGCGGCGAATTATGTTTGCCGAGCCCAGTAAAGCGGCCTTTTGCAATTGACAGGTGGAGATTTTGTCAATTCCGATGGTTTTCAAATGTTCGCTGAGATCCTTTGGTACTGCGCCCAGCCTGCCAAGTACCACTTGGGACCACTTTCACTGGTTTATGCCAGAGTCGTTGCAGCTCGATTTTTAGATCTTCATATTTCACTAATTTCTCTAGCTGCTTCTCCTCAATTCTGCTGTCTCCTGGGATTGTGATGTCGATGATCCATACTTTCTTTTTCTCCACGATCACAATGTCTGGTGTGTTATGCTTCAGAATTCGGTCAGTCGGAAGTCGGAAGTCCCACAGTAGTTTTGCTTGCTCATTTTCTACCACTTTTTCGGGCTTATGATCCCACCAGTTCTTTGCCACTGGTATATGGTAGTTCCGGCACAAGTTCCAGTGGATCATCTGTGCCACAGCATCATGTCTATGCTTGTAGTCAGTCTGTGCGATCTTTTTGCAGCAGCTGAGTATGTGATCGATTGTTTCATCTGTTTCTTTACAGAGTCTGCACTTTGGATCGTCTGTTGATTTTTCAATTCTGGCTTTGACAGCATTTGTTCTAATGACCTGTTCTTGTGCCGCCAGTATTAGCCCTTCTGTCTCCTTTTTGAATGTTCCACTTGTGAGCCATGACCAGGTCTTTTCTTTATCCACTTTGCCTTCAATTATTTATTTATTTATTTATTTATTTATTCATTCATTCATTCATTCATTCATTCATTCATTCATTCATTCATTCATTCATTCAATAATAATAATAATAATAATAATAATAATAATAATAATAATAATAATAATAATTATTATTATTATTATTATTATTATTATTATTTACTCCATTTTATGTGATCAGATTTATGAAATAGTTTTTCTTTCTTTCTTTCTTTCTTTCTCTTTTTTAAAATAGCATAATGTACTTTTTATGTGATCAGATTTATGGAAAAATCAATCAGATTATTTTTCAATTCAGGTGCTGATGGTACATTTTGTTAAAACTTAAACATTATGGGAGGTTCTTTATAGGAAAAGAAATATTTTCCTCTGCCCTGAGCAATTTACTCATCTTTTTTTCTCCCCTGAGGTTTTTGGTATGCATAAAAAGACAATTAATGAGTGCTGGATAATGTTTTTCTTCGAATGTCATTAACAGAGGAAGAGGCAGGTTGGAATTCTCAGTAAATGAATTTGACTAACTTATCTCTCAACCTACACTATCTGTCTGTCTTTGAGGTTAACCCTTCTAAACACAACATACTTTAGAAGGAACAGCTTTGCTTTCTCCCAGTTCACAGTAGCTCCCATCAGCCTCTGCTTACAAGGGAAAGAACAGAGTCCACAGTTTTGGGTTTTTTAAAAAAATATAAAAGCATATACAATGAGATGCCATTAGTATGCTTAGGAATACTTCTATAGGCAGTGCAATATATCTTTCCCATATATATTCCACCTACTTGCAACTTCAACAACTACTCAAGAGGGTACAAGGAGTACAAGGAGGGAAGTATGCAGTGGAGTACCCCAATGAAGGGCTACCAAAATTATTACTACCACATTGTGGTCGTAGCTTATGCAGGACATCCTGCATTGCTGGAGAGACGGAGTAACGACACGGACACAAGAGCTGGATTTAAATTGGGTCATTTTTATTAACATAAATTTGCATAATTTATTCAATACTTTGCATAAATTAGCATAATCAACTATGACCCGGAAATGGACCTGCAGGGTCAAACAACTACTTCCGGGGCGGAAATGACGTTATGCCAAAAAACATTCCTGGGCGTATCTCGATGCAAGTCCAGGTGAGGGCCAGGCCGTCACCTGCGACCCTGCCATGCTGTGCATGAGGGGGGTCCCACCGGCTAACCGGAATCCGGGAATTAAAGGTGCAGGACCCAAAGACAGGTTCCCCCCAGCTGCTCAGGCAGAAACTCCCTCCATGAGCTTGCGGAGAACCTGTCAATCATCCCCAAAGATGCCCAAGGGAGAACGCGCGGTTGCTAAACCACCCCAGTTTTCCGCCCCTAACCTGCCTACCCAAATGACCAAAGGTAAGCCAATTAACCTAATAAATGCAAGCACCCCCTAACCGCACATCCATCACCTCAGTGTGGAATGGGCGAAAAAACAGCTCTGCTAAGAGGCAGAACTGCAAAAAATTCCCATTCGGCCCCCTAAGGGCGACCCCTAAGCACACTGCGAAATAGTGGAGGGCGGGCGGGTGTCTGCTCAGCTCTGCAGTCCGGGCGAAAAGGGAGAGCCCCGGGCCTGCTCGCCCTTATATAGGGCAAGCAGGCCCCGCCCGGACCAATCAGGAGCCTGGCCAATCAGGTCCTGATCTCCCGAGCGAAGTCTCGCATCGCGAGACTTCGCCCGGGATCCAAAATGGCGGCCGCCATGAGGGACCGTGTCTCCCGGTCCCTACAGCAAAGCCTGCCTGCCGGGTAAGTCCGGCGCTGCCCTTGCTGGAGAGACGGAGTAACGACACGGACACAAGAGCTGGATTTAAATTGGGTCATTTTTATTAACATAAATTTGCATAATTTATTCAATACTTTGCATAAATTAGCATAATCAACTATGACCCGGAAATGGACCTGCAGGGTCAAACAACTACTTCCGGGGCGGAAATGACGTTATGCCAAAAAACATTCCTGGGCAACTCATGGGCGTATCTCGATGCAAGTCCAGGTGAGGGCCAGGCCATCACCTGCGACCCTGCCATGCTGTGCATGAGGGGGGTCCCACCGGCTAACCGGAATCCGGGAATTAAAGGTGCAGGACCCAAAGACAGGTTCCCCCCAGCTGCTCAGGCAGAAACTCCCTCCATGAGCTTGCGGAGAACCTGTCAATCATCCCCAAAGATGCCCAAGGGAGAACACGCGGTTGCTAAACCACCCCAGTTTTCCGCCCCTAACCTGCCACAGGAGTGGGGGTCAGATCTCTATCTTGGCCCCCCGACTCCCCCCTCTAGCTGCGCCAGCTCACGCAGAGACCGCTGCAGGTCCTGTAAGAAGATGGCGTTCCCCCGCTCAGACAGGTGAACGCCATCGGCCCGGTAAAGCCATGGCCGGTCTATTGTGATAAGGGGATGGGGCACTACCACTCCACCTAATTCCCTAACTGTTTTACCCATAGCCCTATTCACCCGTCGCCTAGCCCGGTGAATGGCCCTAAGGGAAGAGGCGTCCCTCCACACAAGCCTAGGTAATATTTCTGACCACACCACTTGCGTGGTGGGCCATACCTCACGAAGCCTTCGCAGGTCTTCGCGTGCCTGGATGATCAGCGCCAGGCCTCCCAGTATGCACAGGTCATTGCCACCTAAGTGCAATACCAGCCACCTGGGTGCGGCCACAGGACGCTGCCCACCCAAACCCACTTGGGCGCGACTCCAGGAGCCGCCCCCCATATTGCCGGGCGCAGCCACAGAATGCTGACCGCCCAGCAACGCCGGTAGGAGACCTTCCCACCGCATACCTCTCCGGCCCATCCAGGTAACCCTGACCCACTGCCCCAGGGACAGCTGGGTCCCAATGGTGCTCGTGGCTGCCGCGCGGCCGGCCCAAAAAATCATGCTGTGGCCACACAGCAGCGCCGTCGGTTTCATGTTAGCCTGGGGACCTGAAAGAGGACACACACAGAGAGAGGTTACCTAGCCTAAGCCCTGTCTAGGATCCTCAGCGGGCCTAACATAACCCAAATATGCCGCTGACCGCCAGCGGCCGATCTCCCGAATCCGATGGGCCGGGAAACCAGAAAGTGCCGCGCTAGTGGCGGCGCCGATACGGAACGAATGCGTTCCGTAACCGGAGGGATCCATGCCCACCTGGGCCATCGCCCTAGATACCAGCGCCCAAAATTGGAAACGGGTCAGTGGGGTGCCGTCCCAATGCCTAAACAGGTACCCCTGACCTGACCCCCGCAGACCACAATAAAGCTGTAGGGCGGCCACCGGACACACCGACTGGTCGGTGGCCACACTAAGTTGGATGGTAACCCCTCTGCGCAGCTGATCTGTCTTAGACCGCCTTACTACAAGGGACACCCCCCCTTGTCTAAAGGCCAGATCAGCATACTGGAAGGCTCGGAGCGAAGTGTCAGCCTGAGATGAAGCCATGGCCTCGCTGACCCGAAGGGCCCCAAAAAACATGACACAAGTCACTGCCCTAAAAAGATGGGCCTCGTACAATGAGGAACACAGACTGTCAAAAACCACGTTGATTAAAGACAGCTGCTCCACCGTCAGAGCCTGACGAGTGTCACCAGGGCCCCCCGCTTGCTCCCTAAGCCAGCCCTCCAGCATCTTCCGGATGCGAAAGTCACCCGAAAGATCTGCAAACCCCCCCGCCTTGGACAGAAAGGCGAGGCCGGCTAAACGGGACCGTATCGTCCTAACTGACAGGCCACGCTGCCTAAGTTGGACGCAAAACTCGGCCAAGTGCTCTACAGGGACAGGCCAACTAAGCTGGTAACCCCTGCCCTGCCTGAACTCCCCAAACTCCTTACCTGCACGCTGGTATGCCCGGAGGGTGCCGGGCGCTACAGACAAGGAGATTGCCCGGGATGCCTCGTCTCTCCACCACTCTGGATCCCCCCCAGACTCCAGAGGTGGCTGGGGAACGCTTCTGGCAACTCTCGGGCCCACAGGGCCAGGGTCCGAAACCTGGACAACTGACCACAGGACAAGGCATCAGCAACCCCGTTATCCAACCCGGGGACATGCTTAGCCAAAAAACAATGCGTTTAGAGACAAGGACCTGTGCACGAAATGGCGGACAAGCCGCATAACCCTGTCGCTCTTTGAGGACAGGGCATTCACCACATGGACAACCGCTAGGTTGTCACACCAAAAGTGCACGGTCTTGTCCCTAAACTGCTCCCCCCAAAGCTCTAAGGCCACTAGTAAGGGGAAGAGCTCCAAGAACGTCAGGTCCTTAACCAACGAAGAGGCGCTCCATTCCGGAGGCCATTCCGACCAGCACCACTGGTCACCTAACACCACCCCGAAACCACAAGTCCCTGCGGCATCAGAGCAGAGCTGCAACTCAGCTTCCAAAAGAAGCTCGTGCCGCCAGAAAGACAAACCATTAAACCTGCCCAAGAAATCCCGCCACACGCCGAGGTCAGCCCTGACCCCAGCGCAGAGGCGGGTACGATGATGGGGCAAACGGAGCCCCTTCATCGCATCATACAACCTCCTGGAAAAAGCCCTACCAGGAACCACTACCCGACAAGCAAAATTAAGAATGCCTGCCAATTCCTGAAGCTGCCGTAGGGTCACCTTCCGGCAGCCCAGCACCTCATCAAGCTTCTGCTGAATCTTGACCAACTTCTCTAGGGGCAATCTGGAAGATTGCTCCTCTGAGTCTAATTCAATACCCAGAAAGGTAATCCTGGTGGCGGGGCCTTCGGTCTTCTCAGAGGCTAAAGGCACCCCCAATTGAGCACAAAGGGCTTCGAAGTCCCGCATCAGAGCAAAACACTGCTCCGAATGCGCAGGCCCCGCCAACAGGAAATCATCAAGGTAGTGAACGACAGTACCCAGACCACTTTGCCTCCTGAGCGCCCACTCCAAGAAGGTGCTAAAACTCTCGAAAAGAGAGCACGAGACCGAGCAACCCATGGGTAAAGCTCTGTCCACGTAATAACCCCCCTCGAAATGGAAGCCCAACAGCTCAAAGTCGTCTGGGTGTATGGGGAGGAGCCGGAATGCCAACTTAATGTCGCATTTACCCATAAGGGCTCCCACCCCACACTTCCTAACCATAGTCACGGCTGCGTCAAAGGACGCATACCGGACTGAACACAGCTCGTCAGGAATGAAATCATTCACTGACTCCCCTTTTGGAAAAGACAAATGGTGAATCAACCTAAATTCACCACTCGCCTTTTTGGGGACCACACCTAAGGGAGACACACGAAGATTCGGGAAGGGCGGTTCCGGGAAGGGCCCGAGGACCCTGCCCTCGGCCACCTCCTTCCGAATCTTCTCCCTAACAATGTCTTCATGTCCAACAACTGACCTAAGGTTGTCAGACATGAAGGCCCTCCTAACACCCATGTAAGGGATCCTAAATCCCTCCGAAAAACCTAGCAAGAGAGCGGCCGCTCTCGAGCGAGGGTGGTAGTCACCCAACCAACCCTCAAGCACCATTAAATTAATTGGGCTGGGCCCCTTTTCCCCCAGCAGGCGGGGGAGGCTTTGGGAGACCCGAGCCTTTCTTTTCAATCCCCTTCTTGGGGCGGGGGCACACGGCTGCGGAATGGTTCCCCCCACAACTCCCGCAGGCGTGACGAAACCTGCAAATGGGACGAAAACACGCTCCCTTTGCAGCGAACTCGTGACACACCAAAGAGGCCCCTTTACCAATGGCACCCGCCACAGCCTTGGCCGGCGCGGGCGTCACGGGCTCCTCTTCCATAAAGTGACCGCTATCGGTCCTATCACAGCCCTCCTTCCCTGACATATGCGTGGCCTGGAACCACAGGTCCGGAACCACCATATCCCAAGGCAAGTAGGGGTCATGGGCAATACGCATCCTGAACCCCTTGTCGTAATGCCTCCATATGGTGCCCCCATATTCAAAATGGCTATAAGGTCGATGTACTTCAGCAAGGCAGCGGCCCTACCCGGCGGCCTCTGAATTACCACCGACGCAAAGGTCAAAAAGGCGTACAGCCAAGAGCTGAAGCACTTCGTGACCTTTGTTTTCTTAACCTTTTCCCCAGGGACCACCTCCTTGTCCTGTTTAGGGACCTCCCTGTTTAAAATGGAGAAAAGATCGACATACTCCCCCCGCCATATTGCCTCCTTCACTGACGGGTGAAGATGGTAGCCTAAAGGCGTCGCGGGCAACCCACAAGGGATGGCCCCAGGCTTGATGCTGGCGAACGGGTCCCACACCGTGGTGGCCCCCGAGCCCAGCACACCAAGCCCCGAAGGATACACAAAAGGGGGCGGTGGCATAACGGCAGGCGGAGGAGGCATCCAACCCCCCACCCCCGCCCCAGGCGGGAAAGACACCCCTGGCGCCCCCACTGGCGGGGCAGGCGGAGACCAGACCTGCCCGCATGTGCCCGCAGCAGCCCCCATGAAGCTGTTGCCACTCCCCAATGCCGGCAGGATAAACCCGGGACCCTGCACCGGAAGAAGCAATGATGTGCCTACATGTGGTGCGACCTCACCTGCCCCGTAAGGGGTAGAAGCCATCCATGGTGGGCCCATCCTTGTTGGGCCCTGGAACGATGACCACTGCCCCGACTGGGCCATCTGCCCGGTGTGGGTCGTCTGCCCGGTGTGGGCCGTCTGCCCGGTGTGGGCCGTCTACGTGTTGTGGGCCCCTTGCCCCTCTGGGGGTGGACTCCTCTTTGGGGTCGGTGCCCCATGCTGCGGTGGCAGTCGTGGGAAGCCCCTCCGGGCCTGCACCCGACCGCCACCTCTCCAAATCATCAAGTCGCTCCAAGACCCTGGCCCAGGAGAGAGAAGGGGAAATCTCGGGTTGAGGGGACTGTGGGCGTGAATCCCCCCCCCCCACCGGGATCCCACCCAGGGGCCCCTGTGCCGCCGCCCGAGCCCGGGCAGACGGCCTGGCAGCCCTCCTGGGCCGCGCCACTGGTTGGGGCAGAGGGCCCTGAGCTTGACGCTTTTTAGGAGCCATGGCCCTAACTAGTAATCCAATATCACCAAAAGGAGAAGAGGGCGAGACGAATTCCCCCCCGGAGGCCCTGCACCCCCAGACAAGGCCTGCCCTACCAGCAGGCCCCGAAGTGCAAACCTCCCAGGAGGTCAAACCACCAACTCCTCCCAAACTGGGGCAGGAAGGCCCCACCACCAGGCCTTTTAAGCAAGGCCTCAAGCCCCCAGGAGGACCCCCGTGGGCCCGCGAGGCCACCCAAGGGCAGCACACCACACCACCACCAAAGGGGCTAATGCGGCTCCAAACCGGAGCGGAGCCCAGCCGATGCTGGCTCCGCTGTGAAAAAAGGCTCCTCGCTGTCCTGCAGGCCACAAAATGGCGCCTCGCACGAGGTCGACTACAAAATGGCCGCCGCGAGCAGACCGACGAACGTCTGCTCAGCTCTGCAGTCCGGCGGAAAAGGGAGAGCCCCGGGCCTGCTCGCCCTTATATAGGGCAAGCAGGCCCCGCCCGGACCAATCAGGAGCCTGGCCAATCAGGCCCTGATCTCCCGAGCGAAGTCTCGCATCGCGAGACTTCGCCCGGGATCCAAAATGGTGGCCGCCATGAGGGACCGTGTCTCCCGGTCCCTCCAGCAAAGCCTGCCTGCCGGGTAAGTCCGGCGCTGCCCTTTTCTTTCAACATATTTCAGTGCAAATTGGGTGCTCTGGGGTGGAGCTCCATTTTCGCTACCTCACTGTGTTTTCCGTCCCCCCCCCCCCGTCTGGACAGTAGCCCACCCCTAGAGTACCCCAAGGCTATTTTAGGCCTAGTATCTTCGACATCTTCATCAATGATTTGGATGAGGGGATAGATGAGGAACTCATCAAATTTGCAGATGACTTCATAATGCCTTGATAAGACCAGTGGTGGGTTATGCCCTGGAGCTCCATTCTAGTAGCAGCCACCAGATTGTGCAATTTGCACATGTCCACTCCGATGCCATCTTCGCTGGTCTGTCAGGCGGTTCCAACTTTTTCCCAAAATTTTGGGGGCTTTTTGTTTCCTGCACATGCACAGAAGCAAAATCATGTGAGCTGACGCTTGTGAATGCGCATATGCGGAAGCAAAAATCCCTAAAATTGCATGTCCACAAGCATCCCCTCACAAGATTTTGGTGTATTTTTGCTTTCTGCACCTGCGCATAAGCAAAGTCGCAAGAGAGAACATGTGTGGCATACTGGAATGCAGGTAAGTGGAACCTGCTGTCTGGTGAGGCCACACTTAGAATACTGCTATTTTGGTTGCCAGGATGCAAAAAGGATGTTGAGACTCTAGAAATAATACAGAGTACAGCGAAGAACAGCAAAGATGATTTGGGGACTGGAGGCTAAAACATATGAAGAACAGTTGCAGGAACTAGGTATGTCTAGTTTAATGAAAAGAAGGGCTAGGGGAGACATGATAGCAGTGTTCCAATATCTCAGGGGTTGCCACAAAGAAGAAGGAGTCAAACTATTCTCCAAAGCTCCTGAGGGTAGGACAAGAAGCAATGAGTGGAAACTAATCAAGGAGAGAAGCAACTTAAAAATGAGGAAAAATCTTCTGACAATTAATCAGTGGAACAACTTGCCTCCAGAAATTGTGGGTGCTCCAGCACTGGACATTTTTAAGAAGATGTTGGATAACTATTTGTCTGAAGTGGTGTAGGGTTTCCTACCTAAGCAGGAGGTTGGACTAGGAGATTTCCAAGATCCCTTCCAACTCTGCTATTCTATTCTATTCTATTCTATTCTATTCTAGCAAGACTGCCTTGGAAAAACCTGTAGAATTGAGAAAGAAAATTGACCCTACTAGGAAATAGGCAAGGATACCTCCCCACATAGCTAAACATGTTCATGTAAAATAATGACTGTGACATATTTAAGAAAAATTGGTGGCCAGAAAGAATGCTAAAATAATAATGTTTTGTGGAAAAGAATGAAAGTTTGTAAAGTCCTCAAAGTCCTCATGTAGAGCTCTGGTGGTGATCTTTCAAGATTTTAGGCATTTGTAAATGTTTAATGAATGTTTGAAAAGGACAGCAACAGCAGATGGCACCAAGAGCTGTCAAAGTCAGCCTAGTGCCCATAAGTACCCACTACTGACCCCTAAAATCTCCCTTGCTGAGTTCTTTCCATGCCTACAGCTTGGTCCACCAGGGATTGTTTGTAACTCTGTACCTGTATTATTAAAGCAGAACAACACTTTGTCTTTTACTAAAACCTGAAGACATTAATAAGAACAATAATAGTATGTTTATACTTATATCTGTTATCCAATATATGTTTGATGAAATAAATAAAATAAACAAACAAACAAACAATATACCAAGGAAAGGGAAGGAAAGGGGAAAAACAGGGGGTGGGTTCATTTAGAACTAATGTTTATTAATTTATTATGGTAGAGTGGAACCGACAGTTCTTATAACATTTATGCTTGCGTACCTAAACTTTAAATATTTAAAGTGGATACTTTTACGGTTCTTATGTAATTGGAATTCAGAAATTCTTGTTAATCTAATACAAATCACCCTGAAATCTACGGTCGCCCCATATCTAACTGAAAAACAATTAATAAATATCTGCCCTATTTTATTATTTTATGATTTCTGGATATATATTAAACAATTTAATTGATATATTCAATCCAAATATATCTGGGTAATTGTCTAAAAGTTCTAAAAAGAATAACAAAATATATCTAAATTATGATACAATTCCCTCGGCTTATATCAGCTTAGGTTTTTGTTTTTTGTTTTAAAAAAGCATTTGTAATACAAATTGTAGAGCTAAAGGTAGGGCTGGAAGGAATAAGAATTTTGTGTTTGTATGCGTATGGAAATGATAAGTTTTAGAACTGCTTGCTTTATTACTTCAGGTAAAATACCTTATGAATAATATAATCATTGTCTGGAGTTAGTGGGTGTAAAAAGATGTGTAATCAGTGTACTGTGATACAGGAATATTAACACTTTCACACTGAGTTAATACAGACTCGGAAATTAGTTTTACAAAAAATTCCTCAGGTCATCTAAGCCAGCGAAATATGCTGCAGCACAGATCTCGGGCTAATGTACAGGTGTTTAATTTAGCTCAAAAAAGGGAAAGGGCCTACCCTTCTCATTGCTTGTTTTTTAAATCTTCCTATCCTGTAGCCTAAGCTGAATATTTGGAGATCAGGAATGACATGCTGAGGCAGGGATATGTACAGAAATCCTTGAACTATTGCAGATATTGCAGGTTTAATAGAGAATAGCTGAGGGAAATTACTTAAATTACAGCCAGGACATGTTTATTGGGCAGCCGCTTTCATAAATCTTTTGTCCCTCTTCCTGCCCCCACTTGCCTTATCCATGAATATACCAAAGTCCCCCGAAGAACTGAATGACTGGTTACATGCATTAAAACAAGGGGGTGTAGCAATTAATACTGCATTCTGTCACATGTATAATGCTACTCTGTGTTTAGCTGTTCCTTTTTGTTCTCGTTGCTTTTATGTGGCCTTGCCTATTGGTGGCAAGAATTAGTATTGAGGAGACCCATGAAAGAATTATTCTTGCGCTAAGATTCCTCCTGTTTTATTCATGGAGGACTTTCGTATTTCACTTTCTTTCCCCATGGAATTCAAACAAGTGGAGTTTCTGCTTACTGTAATCAAGGTACCGAAGCTTAGCAACTCCATGTATCCTTTGGTTACCGATATATGCTAAAACATATTTAAATCATCTTGTAGGGTGCTTATTACATAACATTGGATTTCCAATTAGTGGTGGCATTGACTGATCTAATAATAGTCCCAACAATTTTCTGTTGGAATGACTATATTAGATATTTTCTGGACCATTACACCTGGCCTAGTTCTGCCTTAAGATAGGATTACTCTCTTGCAAATTGTGCATTTTAAAATATACATGGGGCAGGTCACATGATTTAATTGCTCATCCTCTAAAACAGGGCTATTAAACTCCCGGCCCGTGAACCAGATATGTCACATGCTGCCCATACCCGGTTTAGCAAAGGGGAGAAACATTCCTATACATCACACGATGCTACTGTGATGACATGAGTTTGACACCCCCTACTCTAGAATAATCAAGCTGATTTAATCTGAATCATCAAATCAATCCAGAATTCAGCTGAATCATCAATTCAATTCCTATCATGGATTTAATTCAAAGGGACTTCCATGTGCAAAACCTCATCAAATGCTTTGATTGACTGAAGGGTATGATTCAACACAATGATCTGATTCCAAATACTGATTCAATTCAATAGTTCAGTTAAATTGGTATTGAATCAAATATTTGAAACACACAATCGCACATAACTAAGAGAAGTAACAGGGAGAAAGAAGAGCTGCTTAACTCATCTTTTGCATCTGTCTTTACACAAAAGGGAAAAAAAACAGTTGAAAAAAACCCCAGCACCAGAAAAAACAGATTAGGAACACAAATTAAAATTGGAAAGAAAATGTAAGCGAACACCTGTCTACCCTAGATGAGTTCAAATCACCAGGATTGGATGGATTACATTCCAAGGTTCTGATGGAACTGACAGACAAGATCTCAGATCCACTGAACTATATCTTTCAAAGATCTTGGAGCACCGGAGAACTGCTAGAGGACTGGGAAAGAGCTGATGTAGTTCCCATCTTCAAAAAAGGAAAAAAATAGATCCAAAAAACTATAGACCTATTAGCCTGACCTCAATACCAGGGAAGATACTGAAGCAACGAATCAAAGAACACCTAGAAGCAAACAAAGTAATAACCAAAAGCCAACATAGGTTAGTCAAAAACAGATCATGCCAGACTAATCTTATTGCATTCTTTCACAAAGTGATAAAATTAGTGGACCAGAGGAATGCTGTCAATATAATTTACTTGGACTTCAGTAAGGCATTTTATAAAGTAGACCAGGAGCCGAGGTGGCGCAGTGGGTAGAGTGCAGTACTGCAGGCCACTAAAGCTGACTGCTAGATCTGCAGGTCAGCAGTTCAGATCTCATCACGGGCTCAAGGTTCGCTCAGCCTTCCATCCTTCAAAGGTGGGTAAAATGAGGACCCGGATTGTGGGGGCAGTATGCTGGCTCTGTTAAAAAGTGCTATTGCTAACATGTTGTAAGCCATGTAGTGCTCAATGAAACTGCTTCTACATGGAGGGAAGTTTGCAGTGGCGTACTCCAAGGCTCTGTTTTAGGCCTAGTACTGTTCAACATCTTCATCAATGAATTGCATGAGGGGATAGATGGGGAACTCATCAAATTTGCAGATGACACCAAACTGGCAGGAATAGCCTAACTCTCCAGAAGATAGGCTCAAGATATAAAAGGATCTTGAACATTGGGCACTAACAAACAAAATGAAATTCAATAGTGAAAAAAGGGAGGTTCTACATTTAGTCAAGAAAAACAAAACGCAGAGGTTCAATATATGTGATACCTTGCTCAACAGTAATTGTTGAGCAAGGTATTACATATACTGAACCTCTGCGTTTTGTTTTTCTTAGCTAAATGTAGAGCCTTACTTTTTCACCATTGAATTTCATTTTGTGACTTGTGAGAGGAATCTTTTGTAGTAGCTGTGAGAGGGATCTTGGAGTCCTAGTGGACAGCCATTTAAATATGAGCCAGCAGTGTGCAGCAGCTGCCAAAACAGCCCACACAGTTCTAGGCTGCATTAACAGAGGGATAGAATCAAGATCACGTGAAGTGTTAATACCACTTTATAATGCCTTGGTAAGGCCACACTTGGAATATTGCATTCAGGTTTGGTTGTCACCATGTAAAAAAGATGTTGAGACTCTAGAAAGAGTGCAGAGAAGAGCAATAAAGATGATTAGAGGCCTCGACGCTAAAATATATGAAGGGTTGCAGCAATTGGATATGTCAAGATGAGCCGGGGTGGCGCAGCAGGTAGAGTGCTGTACTGCAGGTCACTGAAGCTGACTATAGATCTGAAGGTCAGCGGTTCAAATCTCATCACCGGCTCAAGGTTGACTCAGCCTTCCATCCTTCCGAGGTGAGTAAAATGAGGACCCGGGTTGTGGGGGCAATAGCCTAGCTCTGTTAAAAAGTGCTATTGCTAACAGGTTGTAAGCCGCCCTGAGTCTAAGGAGAAGGGCGGCATAAAAAAATGGAATAAATAAATAAATTAAAAGAAGGACTAGGGAAGACATGATAGTGGTGTTCCAATATCTCAAGAATTACTACAAAGAAGAGAGAATCAAATTATTCTCCAGAGTATCTGAGGGTAGAAGCAATGGGTGGAGACTAAACAAGAAGAAAAGCAACTTAGAAATAAGGAGAAATTTCCTGACATTTAAAACTATTGGAACACCTTGCCTCCAGAAGTTGTGAATGCTCCAACTCTCAAAGTTTTTAATATGTTGGATAACCATAGTTTGAAGTGGTGTAGGGTTTCCTACCTAAGCAGGGAGTAGGACTAGAAGGTCCCTTCCAACTCTGTTGTTGTTGTTGTTGTTGTTGTTGTTGTTGTTGTTGTTGTTGTTACTGATGTTAGGCAGGTGTAGATATAAAAATAACATTTCTTTTAAAAGAAAATAAAAAGCATATAGCTTTGTCCTTCCTTCCTTCCTTCCTTCCTTCCTCCCTCCCTCCCTCCCTCCCTTCCTTTCTTTGTTGAAGTTTCCATTAGTAAATTTGAACAGGATATTCAACCATCAGATTACCATGCAATAATAGGGAAACTTTTGCTGCCTAGGATAGAGCAGCAAAAGACATGCCACCCACTCAAGTCAAGAGATAGAGGATTCAAAACTGGCCAAATTATTTTAGCACCTGAGGCAGAAAAATCCCACAAGCATCTCTCCCCATTTCACTGTAAAAATATAACAATTATAAATTAAACAACTATTTCCTGCCCTTTCAGGAGACCCAGGATTAGCTGCTGAGACAACCACTTCATCTTTCTTAGAAGTTGGCTTGCCTTTTATGAGAATTGAATAAATTGCTGATTGTCATTCATTATTTGTATGTGTTGTTTCTCCCAATTCTCCACTCAGTTTTAAATAAACGAGATGTCTCATTTTCATCCCTGAAAAAGATAACTCCGTAACTACCTTCCCAGAAAAGCTGAGGACTTTCTTCTCTTTGGCTCTTAAATAAGCAGCGGAAACTGACGTTTATAAACACGCTGGTGCTCACAACATTAGAAACACTCGGTGTGTTTGCAAGTCCCAAAACACACAGCCTCATTTGCTGCCCAATCAAACTCAGTAGTTCTAATAGTTACCTTGGCAGGTCTTGCTATGGAGTTTAAAATTCCCGACTTACAATATATATAGTTAGTCTTAATAAATAAATGACTTGGACCATGCATTATATATATCACTCAAATCCACGAGGACACAAATTATGTATAATACATCGGCTGTGTAATTTATTTATTAAGCAAAATGTGAATTTTCCATGCTTGTGTTTGGAGGCACAGTTTGTCACACATGGCTAAATGATGTATTCTTATTAGTCCCACTCAATTACCAAGTCATCCCTCTGTGCTCTCCGTATTTGTTAATGATAGTGCCACAACGCTTGCGTCTACAATACCTGTGATTTTAGTGATTCATAACCACTCACTAAAACTGTGAAAATGATAAATTGACTGCTGTTGATTAAATGCCGCCAACACTCTGTTCCGTATATGTTTGCGGTTGGTGAGAAGTTAAAGAAATAGCGCTGCTCCAATCATTTAAATATCTAATTAAGCAGAGATCTTGTGAGTTATTTGTGGGGGGAGCATTTGGAGAATGAATGAGATCAGAATATAACGGGGATTTAGGGGGGTTAGAGAAAGAAGGAGGCTGATTTGCCTGCAGAGATCTGCTCTAGTGTAACATTGTGTGGGGGGGGAGAGAAAGAAGGGTTGGAAAAACGGGGCAGAGAGAGAGAAATAAAGGACATTCTTTTTAGTTCAGCGCACAACTGCAAATAGTTAATTTGTGGACTTTCGCCAACTGCCAAGATTAGCAGAGCTATGCTAAAAGGCCAAGTGACAACTTCTAGGGAATGGGACAAGCAGAGAAAGGGGTATATTTCTCAGCAAGGAGCAACCTTACCTCCTTTGGAGCTCTGCCATCTAGAAATGGCTTGGCCCTAAGAAAGGGAAGGATGGAGAGGACAGAAATGCCAACTTCAAACAAAGATTAATTGTATCTTAGTTGCTTTGGTTAACGCATGTTCTCTCTTCCCCCCAACTCCCATCATATCTCAGCTTTCTTGTTTTTAGGTTAATTCTGCTCCAAAGCTTTGGCGCTAATATAAAGCAGAAGAAAAGGAAGAGGCGATATTTCTGTATCAAAAGTTTGACTTAGATGTTAAAATTGACCAGCCATCCTGATTGATGGTTGCCATAAATAAAGAATTATATTCATGTTACTTTGGAATGAAAACTCTGTATCAGTTCTAGGAGAAGAGATTGAAGTCTTTCTTTCTTTCTGTCTTTCTTCATTCATTCATTCATTCATTCATTCATTCATTCATTCATTCATTCATTTATTTATTGGATTTGTATGCCGCCCCTCTCCGTAGACTCGGGGCAGCTAAAAACAGTAATAAAGACAGCATATAACAATTTAATATTAAGTGTAGCTTTATATGTACCATGAGCAAATGGACTTCCACTTGCCATATCTATGGTTATGACTCATAATATCTACCAGCTAATATGTTCATGAGAGCCACTAGGCTGTAAAGGTTAAGAAGTAGGACTAATAACAGGGAGAATGGTATTGGGAGATCCACAAGCATATAATGATATCTGTGAGTTTACACCTGGCTATCCCCTATGAAAAATACATCTGATTATAATCTCTATGTGATTTCCACAAAATGACCAGGAATTCTACTTTAAAACTTCTTTTATTTTCTTACTATTATATGCAACTTGTGTTGGAAAGTGAAGTATAACTACCAGTGGACTCCTTGACTGCATAAGTCAAGGAAACCCTGGATAATGGCAGCCTCTTGTACAAGAAATAGTGAACGCTGACTACTGAATAGACATATTGAGTAGTCCTGAGCAATATGCAAAATGCCTCAGAGAAATTTGTGTTGTGCAGCATTTCTTAAAGATGATTACCAGAATAATCAGTGTTTATCACTGGGATTGTGAAAAGATGTCAATGGGCAGCTTTGTCATCGTAGGTGGCAGTCAGGTGCCTACAGCATCTGTCCATTTTTAAATTGTGGCATATTTTGAGGAATCTCCCATCTTCCATAGTTTTTGCCTGGGCCATTTCATCTGACGTAGTTCATACCTAGTTGGTATGCTCCAGCTATCAGTACATAAGACCCAGGAAACAGGTTTTCTCTGTAATGCCACCTGCCTTCTAGAATTATCATCCCATCAGAAAGTCATGTGCAACACACACAGCCAACTGCATTTAAATGGTTTCTTAAAATCTTATGTAGGTTTGGTCCCTGGGTTAGAGTGAGTGATGGATCCCTTGAGAGATGCCCCCCCCCCAATTTATTTATTTATTTATTTTATTAATTAGATTTGCATGCCGCCCCTCTCCAGAGATAGCTGTCGTCCCCCCCAAAGTTTATTTTAGGATGATGTAATTGTATGTTGTATCTGAGTTGCATTCTGAGTCATAACAGATTAAAACAACCTATACCAGTGATGGCGAACCTATGGCACGGGTGCCACAGGTGGCACGTGGAGTCATATCTGCTGGCACACAAGCTCCAACGTGCATGTGTGTGCTGACCAGCTGATTTTTGGCTCACACAGAGGCTCCAGGAGGGCGTTTTTGGCTTCCAGGGAGCCTCTGGGGCGTTTTTACCCTCCTCCAGCTCTAGGGAAGCCATTGGAGCCTGGGGAGGGGGAAACACAAACCTGCTGGGCCCACCAGAAGTTCAGAAACAGGCCGTTTCCAGCCTCCAGAGGGCCTCCAGATGGTGGGAGAAGCTGTTTTCGCTCTCCTCAGGCATTGAATTATGTGTGTGGGCACTCGTACATGCATGATAGCACTCACACATGTTCTTTTGGCACTCGAGGAAAAACAGGTTCGCCATCACTCACCTATACATTTCATAAATCAATTATTCTTTTTAGGTGCAAGTTGTCTCTTTGTTAGAACTTTTATTGTATTGTATAGCCAAATTTATGGGCAAAACAATTCCCTTCTATAGACACATTTGCATAAGGAACAGTCTATTAATGGGAAGTTTGAAAGAGTCAAATATTTAAGCATTTATTTGTTGTATAAACCCAAATAATTGATTATTGATTGCAGTGAAGCATTTTGATGTTAAATTGATTTCCCTGACTGAGAATTAAAGTATTCTAATTTTACTTGCTAATTAAAATAATAGATTAATCTTGCTTTAGATGATTTTGTTCTTTAAAATATTCTATTATATATAAATAAATTTCATATGGAATTTTCTTATAGCAGTTAAAATAATAGGAACTAGTTGACCAAACATAGTTGAAGGAACCTAATTAATTAATATGTGGAATACACAGAATATTGTATGTGAAAAGAGACATTAGTAAAATATTATCCCTGTGGGATTTTTGTTAGTTGCTTTGGTTTGGTTTTGTGCAATAGTGATTGTAAGGGAAGATGACATTCCTTTTGAATAATTTGAGAATAATCTAAAATAAGGCAAATAAAATATTAAACATCAAGTTTTATTTTTCTAAATTAGTGACAAAAACATGAATTATATTTTAATTTCCTCTTTTGCTGCTAATTTTTTAAAAAAGATAATGAAAACAATTAGACTAGTAGTTTAGCATAAAATGACACAACTCTATAACATATTTTCTAAACACCATATTTTCACTTGGTTATTTCACCAAAAAATAAAAAGGAAAAAGGACTTTTGCATAAATTATTTTTTAATGATTAAGAAAAAATAAAAAGAACTGTGAACAGAGATCATGAAATATACATTGGTGAGAACCCTTTTATGAATTATGAGTTCAACAAAATGAAATGTTGGGGGAGAAATCCTCTTTCATATTGTCAACTGATATGGAAAAAACTGTATAAACTAAGGTAAATAAGTTTAGGCAAACTCTGCAGAGATCCCAGCATATGCAGTAGAGGATTATTCATCATGTATTCAAAAGAACCCTGAAGAAACCGAATTTTATATAAAAGTATTTTCTTCAGTAAACTTTTCAAAGAATGAACACATGTCAATGTCAGGTTGAGCTTTCTTCTGTAACAATGATCTTTTTTGTGACAAAGTTAGGGCTTGTCATATGTAAATAGAGAAATAAATGGTAACAGAGTGTTTAATAAATGAAGACTTGTTTCTTCCACAGATACATCACTATTGCTACTATAATATCCCTACTATACCTGCTTAAACAGGCCACGGTGCAAATAATAATAATAATAATAATAATAATAATAATAATAATAATAATAATAATAATAATACTTATTATTATTATTATTATTATTATTATTATTATTATTATTATTATTATTTCACAAACTGGGTCAAGAACATTTGTGAAATAGGGCAAAACTCATTTAACAACTGTCTCTCTTAGGAACAGAAATTTTGGGCTCAATTGTGGTCATAAATCAATAATTATTTTTCTTTATTTTTTCACAAACTTTGCATCCATACATATTTATTTATTTTATTTATTTAGTTATTGGATTTGTATGCTGCCCCTCTCCGGAGACTCGGGGCAGCTAACAGCAACAATAAAACAGTGTACAATAGTAATCTAATAATAAAAATGATTAAAACCCCATTAATATAAAAAACAAACATACATACATACATACATACCATGCATAGAATTGTAAAGGCCTAGGGGGAAAGAGGATCTCAATTTCCCCATACCTGATGGCAGAGGTGGGTTTTAAGTAGCTTACGAAAGGTAAGGAGGGTGGGTGCAATTCTAATCTCTGGGGGGAGTTGGTTCCAGAGGGCTGGGGCCGCCACAGAGAAGGCTCTTCCCCTGGGTCCCACCAAGCAACATTGTTTAGTTGATGGGACCCAGAGAAGATCCACTTTGTGGGACCTAACTGGTCGCTGGGATTCGTGCAGCAGAAGGCAGTCCCTGAGATAATCTGGTCCGGTGCCATGAAGGGCTTTATAGGTCATAACCAACACTTAGAATTGTGACTGGAAACTGATCAGCAACCAATGCAGACTGCGGATATACCTTGATATCAAAACATTACATATTTATACATTTATTCAAAATACCATAAACAAATATCCTTGTTGTGTATGTTAATATAGTATGAATGTGTAAATAGCAAGGTTGTATAAAGTTCAGTATTTGAATATTGGCCACTGATAGGCCGCAATACAAATAGCGGGAAAATAAACAGCTGTCTGCCGATAAGGAAAAGCATAAATAGAGGCAGCCTTTGCGCGCCTTCTCTCTTCACCTCGTGATTAGTAGTTTGACAATTGACAGTTAGGAACATTACAGCCAAGTCTCAAATGCGCCTGGTTTCTTATTGACGAGAGATGAGAGACTCGAACCGACATGAGGCTCCAGAATTTGCACCTTTTATACTTTTATCTCCCGTCTGTTTTCCTTCTACAATTCATATTACTCCCCTCACTCTATCCCCCACTCTTCCCTCTACCTTCTTCCTCCCTCTCTTCCTCTTATCTACTTCCATCCCGTCTCTTTCCTCTTCCTTTCTACTCCCTTTTCCTACCTCTTGTCTTTCCCTGAGTACTTTTAATTCTAATCCATTATGTGGTTAATAGACGAGCAATCCAAAACCCTGACTTCATTCCAACATTGGTGCTATTTTTAAACTTTACAGCTTCCCTTTATCTATATTTAAATATATAATATATTCTTCTAGGTATAGCTACTATTACCTAATACTGTCTCCTTGCCTCCTATTTTTGTCGCCTGGGTCTACCACCTTTAATTTTGAATTTTATTTCTAATTATTCACTATTGCTTATCTTCCAAACTTATTCATTGTGTCTTATACATCTTAATTTTAGGCCATACTCCTCCCTTTCCTCAATTTGTATCTTAACTGTTGTGGTTGGCTCTGGGCCAGCTCCTGCTCTGAGGACTGTGGATGTTGGTTTGGGAGAATCCTCAAGTTCTCAGAGACTGGTTTTACTGCTAACAGCTTCGGACAGTGAAGATTCTGTGTCAAGGGAAGACTGTGGGAGTGACGCAGAATTGGATGTGGAAGTAGATGCAGGCAGACCATTAGCTAATGACATCATCAGACTCAGAGGAAGATAGATTAATAGATGCTCGCAGGTGCAGGTTTATGATAAGAAGGGAGCAACTGCGCAAGTATTATAGACGATAAGGGAGAACACCTGTGGGTGGGGCAATTAGGCTAATGGGGCTGCTGATAAATTGCCAGCATTACTGAGAGTGTGCATGGGAGATTATCGATTTGGAAAAGGACAAGTGTTGTTTGATTTGGACTGTTCCAGGACTTACAAAGATTTTTGCATATTTCACAGTTAAGTACATTTTGTGGACTCTTGAAGGGGGATGGATGTGATGCTTTCACAGTTGCCTTTATCTGCTCTGTGTTGTTTTTTGCTTTTAGCAGCATTCCAGGCTTGTGGTTTGTGGGAGAGCATTTTGGCTGTTTAAAGTGCATGCGTACAATACTTATGTTTTGATAAACCAACTTTTTGTTTACTTTACAACAGCGTGTGTGTTTGAATTTACCTTTCTGACTTAATTGAGGCTCATAAGTCCAGCATAACATTAACTATTTTTTAAAATTTCATTTTGCCATTTCTGAATGCCCCAAATTTCTAATATCTTTCCCCATTTTGTATCTCCTTTCCAATATTATTTTATTTTAACAGATTCTATTCTTATCTCTACACTTCCATCCATTGATTAATAACATTCTAGAATCTCCACAACAACAACAAAATTCGGAAGAAGGCTGTAGAGGGCAGAGGTAGAGATTACATGATTCCATACTTTTGTTTATCACACCAGCTATTTCTGTAAAACCACTTCCTATTCTGAAGTTAGATGCTTTCTTTCTTTTTTGTTTAATTCAAAACATTTACATCCCTAAATATCCCAAAATCCAGAGAAGAAAAAATAGCAACATGTGTGCATTATAAAGTACTAACAGTGTACTTATAAATAGAATTTATTGGGGAACCAAATGCAATGCAGTAATCCCTCACTACTTCGTGGTTCATCTTTTGCGGAATCGCTACTTCACTTTTTTTCAAAGGGAAAAGAACGCCGGGGCAGGGACGGTTTGTGTGTGTGTGTGTGTGCCGCTGCCCGAATACAGGAAAGCCGCTACCACCGCTGCTGACCACTGAGAGAAGCTGGTCTCTCTCAGCGGTCAGCAGCGGTGGGTTATTAACAATACAGGGAGGACTTTAAAAGTCCAAATACTCATTAAATACATAAAAATATATTTCCTCTACTTCATGGAAATTCGTTTTTCCAGGGTTTTTCCAGGGTGGTCTTGGAAAGCATCCCCCGCGAAAAACGAGGGATCACTGTATTGTTGTTTGGTCAACATTTCATTATAGGAGTTATTTTTCTCCCATCTCTTAAATCTGCTAATTTTTAACGATGCTTTCTATAATGGTTGAAGAGACATCCTCTAAATTTGTTATAAACATTCTCAGGATGAATACATGAATCAAACTGAATACATTTTTTTAAAAAAAATCTCTGGAGTCATCATTGCTTATAATGAATTTGAAAATGGCAATCCAAATTTTTCAATCTAAAAAATATAACAATATTTTTTTTTCATTTTTCTATTAAGAATAAAGAGCCAGAATACTTTTATCATTTTTTTCTAAGAAAAAAATGAGAAGTATGGTGAAGATAAGAGAGAAGATAAGATAAGAGAGCCGGGGTAGCACAGCAGGTAGTGTGCTGTACTGCAAGCCACTGAAGCTGACTGTAGATCTGTAGGTCAGTGGTTCAAATCTCATCACCGGCTCAAGGTTGACTCACCCTTCCATCCTTCCGAAGTGGGTAAAGTGAGGACCCGGATTGTGGGGGCAATATGCTGGCTCTGTTAAAAAGTGCTACTGCTAACATGTTGCAAACCGCCCTGAGTCTAAGGAGAAGGGCGGCATAAAAATTGAATAAATAAAATAAAAAATCACTATCTAGAAACATAGAAACATAGAAGACTGACGGCAGAAAAAGACCTCATGGTCCATCTAGTCTGCCCTTATACTATTTCCTGTATTTTATCTTACAATGGATATATGTTTATCCCAGGCATGTTTAAATTCAGTTACTGTGGATATCTAAACATAATTCTCAGGGTCTGTTGAAGAATCCAACTTTGTGAGCTAAATGTCACATATGAAAGATTTATTTTCTTTAGAGATTTCCATTTAAGTCTATGAAAAGCTGTAATTCTCCATGCTTTAAGATTAAACAAACTTGTGCCACTAACTCAAATCAGTTCTTCGGAAGAAAAATTGAATTGATATTAATCTTCCCATCATTCCCATCACCCATCTCCTCCCACAAATGACTGTTTGACTGTAACTTTGTTGCTTGTATCCTTACAAGTTATATTGATTGGTTCCTAATATGATTTGATTGCTTATTTGTACCTAGACTATCATTAAATGTTGTGCCTTAGGATTCTTGATGAACTTATCTTTTCTTTTATGTTCACTGAGAGCATGTACACCAAGACAAATTCCTTGTCCGTCCGATCATACTTTGCCAATAAAGAATTATATTCTGTTCTGTTCTATTCTATCCTTATATTTGAATCAATTGTACATTACAGGCAATCCTCAAATTACAACAGTTCATTTAGTGACCATTCAAAGTTACAAAGACACTGAAAAGTGACATATGGCCTTTTCACACTAATGAATGTTGCGGTGTATTTATGAGGATTGCAGTGTTCTGTGATCACCTTTTGTGACCTTCTGGCAAGCAAAGTCAACCGGAAGACAGATTCCACTAGCAACCATGTTACTAACTTTGATTCACTTAAGAGCTGGATCAAGAGCATTTGTGAAATAGGGCAAAACTCATTTAATAACTGTCTCTCTTAGAAACAGAAATTTTGGGCTCAATTGTGGTCATAAATCAAGGACTATTTGTATTGCTGTCTCTCTTGAATAATCACCTAACATTTTGAGAGTCTAATAGAAGCTTCATGCATTCATCTGCACACGTCTGCTTTTGCTGTGACCTATTAAGATTGGGTCTTCAGCACAGAGATCTTGAAACTTTGCAACTTTAAGACTTTTGGACTTCAACTCCAGAATTCTCTGGAGAATTCTGGGAGTTGAAGTCCACAAGTCCTAAAGTTGCAAAGTTTGGGGACTCCTGCTTTAGCAAGTGTGGTTTTTTTGAAGTCGAAATCTTTGAGACATATCTTTTGTCAAAATCTCAAATTAAACATAATAGACATTTCAAACGTTCAAGTATAAATGAATAGGATAAAACAACATTTGTCAAAATAAAGACCCAAAGTATAAGGTGTCATAAAAATGCACCTGTCATTTTCCATAAATAAAATTAAGCAGATTTACTGTGAAACAATTTACACAGAAGTATGTAAAATGGGTGGGTGGAAGGGGAGAACCATACAAGATTCTCTAGTTGTAAAATACATATCTGTGAAAAAAAAATATCCATTTTTATCATCAGCCACATTTTAACAGATGTCTATTTTAATGGCAAATGTATAAATAAATTAATTAATAATGCCAAACTTTCCTCCCTGCTCTACTTGTTGGGTACCTGTTTAATGTTAAAAATGAAATGAGAGAAACTGGCAAAAGGAAGCAAAAGGAAACTGGGCTTCAATTTTATAGGAAACATATGGAACCATTAATTTTATTTTAAAATTAAAAGTTATGGCCAATAGTTTGGGTGTTCCAATCACTAGGGAGCAGACTAGATTTTCAAGAGTCAGCTGACCTCAGAAGGAAAGAAATGGTTACTGCATAACAAAAGTTGACAGAAAGGGTATCAAAGGAAAACAGTAAATGGAAAGGGCAGCCATTAGTCATGACCAGATGGTGAACATATTCTAGATCAGTGATGGTGAACCTTTTTCTCCTTGGGTGCCAAAAAAAGAGCAACCAAGATGATTAAGGGACTGGAAACCAAGACTTATGAAGAGAGACTGAGGGAACTGGGCATGGATAGCCTAGAGAAAAGGAGGGCCAGAGCGGACATGATAGCAGTCTACAAGTATACGAGGGGATGTCACAGAGAGGAGGGGATCACTCTATTCTTCAGGGCACCAGAGGGCCGGACGAGGAACAACGGCTGGAAGCTGACCAATGAGAGATTCAACATTGAGATAAGGAGGAACTTCCTGACGGTCAGAGCGATCAACCAATGGAACAACCTACCAGCGGACGTTGTGAACTCCAACACTCTGGACATTTTTAAGAGAAGATTGAACTGCCACTTGACTGGTGTGCTATAGGGTTCCTGCTTGGGCAGGGGGTTGGACTTGATGGCCTTCATGGTCCCTTTCAACTATAACAATAAATAAATAAATAAATAATAAATAAATAAATAAATAAAGTGTGGGTGTGAGCTATCGCATGTGCGTGAGTGCCCACCTCCATAATTCAATGCCTTGGGAGGCGAAAACAGCTTTCCACACCCCCTGGTGGCTGGAAACAGACTGTTTCCCAACTTGTGTTTCACCCTCCCCAGGCTCCAAAGGCTTCCCTGGAGCCGGGGGAGGGTAAAAACGCCGTCCCCCATGCCCACAGAGGGTCTCTGGAATCCATAAATGCCATCCCAGAGCATCTGTGTGAGCCAAAAATCTGCTGACCAGCATACACACGCATGTTGGAGCTGAGCTAGGGCAACAGCTCACGTGCAAACAAATATGACTCTGTGTGCCACCTGTGGCACCTGTACCATAGGTTTGCCATCACTGTTCTAGATCCGCACACTAATTGAAGTTTCCTAGATTCCAGTGCTCCATGCTATCAAAAGCCAACTTCCACAATCTTTTCATCCCATTATTTAAATATCTGGTTCTCTTACAAGACATGGGGTATTGATTACAACCCCTTCTCATGATGCTACTTTCATCAAAATGCTGTTTTAGGTCCAAGACTGAATTTCTGACGTTTTAGTAGGAGTTATCGTCATTCCAGGTAGTTTCAAGGAAAAACATGTTTTCGCTCGATAAAAGATATCAAGGCAGTTTCTAGTGGACAAAAAAGGAGATTTGCTTTATACTTGGAAGTTAGTAAGATAAATAAGAAGGCAAGAGGAGCAGAAATGGGATTGACCTAAGGGGTATCAGCCCCCAAATTAAAAACTTTACATCAGCCCTGTTTATTTATTTTATTTATTTATTTTGTCCAATCCATAATACACATTGAAGAGAAAGATATATGATAATATAGGTAAAGAAAAGAATAGAAGAAAAAATATAAAAGTATAGGTGAACATATTTGAAAGGAAGAAAAGATAAATGAGATAAGGAGAGACAATTGGACAGGGGACGGAAGGCACACTGGTGCACTTATGCACGCCCCTTACTGACCTCTAAGGAACCTGGAGAAGTCAATCGTGGATAGTCTAAGGGAAAAATGTTGGGGGTTAGGGGTTGACACCACTGAGTCAAGTAATGAGTTCCACGCTTCGACCACTTGGTTGCTGAAGTCATATTTTTTACAGTCAAGTTTGGAGCGGTTAATATTAAGTTTGAATCTGTTGCGTGCTCTTGTGTTGTTGCAATTAAAGCTGAAGTAGTCATTGACAGGTAGAACGTTGCAGCATATGATCTTGTGGGCAATACTTAGATCGTGGAGTAAAGGATGGTGGTGTCTTATTGTTGTAAAAAAAAAGGACTATGTTTAGTACAGAAAAACTCTGATCTGAGCTTGCATATTTGCATACCTCTTCAGTCACTCAAAGGGCAAGAAAAACAAAAAAAAGTAGCCGGCTATACAAAGTCAAGATAATAAACTCAATGGAGCTTTTTTCTATCAGGCCAGGTATTACATCTCAAAGTTTAATGTGAGAGCTAAAAAGATGAGCAAATCAGTCTATCATTTCCATCAGACCTCAAGTGGGTAAACTTGTTCTAGCCCACTTTCGCAGTCCTATTTTTTTAAACTATCAAGTAATGTTCACACTTCAGACATATATTATTGAACAAGTGCTTTTGATCCTGCTTTCATTACTCCAGTGGGAGAACCTTGAAGGAGGTTTTCTATGAGGTCACTTCCACAAACTCTTCCCCCCACTCCCTCTCTCTCACTACTGCCCGCAGCTCCATTTCATTGTCCTTAATTGCTCCCAGACCTTTTAAGCAGATTTTCAGAGCAGGGAAAACAGCCTGCAAGGGACCGAATATCAGACTCTTATAGACTCTTCTGCCAGGCTCCCCGCAAAGGATATCATACCAGCTCAGATGCTTCCTGAAGGAGTTTCTCCATCTCTGCGTTTCCCCCATGTATGTACTTCTAAACTACTTCTCAAAACACACCTGTGTGAAAACATAACTTTTGTATAATTATAAAGTGAAGAACTGAGGCCAAACATTCCTCAAATGTCAGCAGATTAATCTCATTCTCATGAAAGTTTAGATAGATGCCAATTGGCAGCTCCAGCAGCCTTCCTTTCATCTATGGTGGTTATGTCCAGAGACAAGAAAATATTGGGAAAAAATAAATAATTGTTTGTGTCAAATAACAAATACAAAAATAGAATATACGCCAGAGTTTTTCTACTGGGTATTATGAGAGGTACCTATTCTAAAAATGTAAAATATTTAAGCTTGCATATTACAACAGCTGCAAGGATTGTATTCGCACAGAACTGGAAAAATCCACAAATACCTGAAGACAATGAGATCATCAAGAAAATATACGACTGTGCAGAGATGGACAGATTGACAATGGAACTTAATAATCGAAAAGAATCAGACTATTATGAAACCTGGACAAAATGGTACCAATGGACAAAAAAAAGAAACTCAAAAGAAACATCGAAATAAAATATCAAGAAATCTAAAAGTAATTAGAAGACAATGTTGATAGGAATGTATATATGATGTAGATTCATCTATAAATATAATTATGTACTTTAAAAAAATGAAAACATTTAATAAATATATATATATTTTTAAAAGAACTAGAGTGTCAAACTAAAAGCCCACAGGGTGCTGAAATTGGGCCCACATGGTCGGCCTGGAAATAGCAAAAGAACAGCCCACATTGAGTCTACAGTGTTCCCTCGATTTTCGTGGGGGATGCGTTCCGAGACTGCCCACAAAAGTTGAATTTCCATGAAGTAGAGATGCGGAAGTAAATACACTATTTTTGGCTATGAACAGTATCACAAGCCTTCCCGTAACACTTTAAACCCCTAAATTGCAATTTCCCATTCCCTTAGCAACCATTTAGATTATTACTCACCCTGTTTATTTATTAAAGTTTATTTTAAAAATATTTATTAAAGGCAAACAAAAGTTTGGCAATAACATATGACATCATCAGGCGAGAAAAACCGTGGTATAGGGAAAAAGCCCATGAAGTATTTTTTAATTAATATTTTTGAAAAACCGTGGTATAGACTTTTCGTGAAGTTTGAACCTGCGAAAATTGAGGGAACACTGTACTAGCAAAAATGGGGTATAGTGGACCCCCCTCCCACCCCCACCCCCACTCTGTTTTGGCTGGCAAATTGCTGCAGGAGGCCATCCAGGGTAAAAATGGGGCATGGGAGGGCCACACTCATTCCCCCATTTTGGCTTGCCGCAGGAAATTTCTGTCTTGCCCCCCCCTCACCTGGCCCATGAAGGAAAACCGCAATGCTGATCTGGCCCTCGAAGAAATCCAGTTTGACACCCCGTTCTAGAAAGACTCTTCTCCTCCCCTCCTCCCATTTTTTCTCTTTCTAATTTCAGGCTCATATTCTAAGCCCTGGGAGAAGGGTGAAAGAGACAGAGAGAAAGAGAAAGCACAATCTCCCTTTTCCAAATACACAATGATTCAGAACACAGAACAGAGGAAATCATCAGAGTTAGAAGAGACTTCAAGCAGGAGACCCTACACCAGGGGTGAAACTCAGCAGATTCTGACAGGTTTTGGAGAACCAATCGCAGAAATTTTGAGTAGTTTGGAAAATTGGCATCACATCTGGCTAGCCCCAGAGTGGGTAGGAATGGAGATTTTACAATACCCTTCCCCAGGAGTCGGATGGGAATGGGGATTTTGCAGTATCCTCCGCCGCGGAGTGGAGAGGGAATGGAGATTTTGCAGTATCCTTCCCCTGCTATGCCCACCAAGCCACGCCTACAGAACCAGTAGGGAAAACTGCACTTTCAGATAGAGGAAGAGGAGAGGAAAATAGTGTTCTCTTACAGTTTGTATTTCAGAATTCAAGGGGAGAGGATATTACTGGCTTAAGGGGAAATTCTATTGGCTGATTGTGTTTTTGAATTCAAGGAGGAGGGGATTAGACTGGGAGGTTTAAAAGAGTGAGTAAAACCATTTTAAACTGCACTTTCAGAAAGAGGAAGAGGAGAGGAAAATAGTGTTCTCTTACAGTTTGTATTTCTGAATTCAAGGAGAGAGGATATTACTGGCTTAAGGGGAAATTCTATTGGCTGATTGTGTTTTTGAATTCAAGGAGGAGGGGATTAGACTGGGAAGTTTAAAAGAGTGAGTAAAACCATTTTAAACTGCACTTTCAGAAAGAGGAAGAGGAGAGGAAAATAGTGTTCTCTTACAGTTTGTATTTCTGAATTCAAGGGGAGAGGATATTACTGGCTTAAGGGGAAATTCTATTGGCTGATTGTGTTTTTGAATTCAAGGAGGAGGGGATTAGACTGGGAAGTTTAAAAGAGTGAGTAAAACCATTTTAAACTGCACTTTCAGAAAGAGGAAGAGGAGAGGAAAATAGTGTTCTCTTACAGTTTGTATTTCTGAATTCAAGGGGAGAGGATATTACTGGCTTATAATCATATAACTATAAACCAAAATCAGCAAAGTTTGGTAGCAATAGGGGTTGTTGATTGTCCTGCTAAGTACTTGTATTTCAATATATTGTTAAGATGACTGGCTTGGTGCAGTGTAACATTTGTTTGGCTGTTGTCTTCCGTAGTACCTTGTGGAACTTGGGGTACTGCCCTCTTTGCATTAGGACATCTAGGTTAGATGGAGAGATCTCTAGATTGCAGTCCTTAGTTTGTAGCTTGCAGGCAGAAGTGGAAAGATTGTCCCAGCCACGTGCTGTAATGCAGCCATGTGTGCAGCCTCCACTTCCACAGCGCCCCCCAAGGAGGAGGGCTGTTTGGACAACTGTTGGTTCAGGAAGATTACGTGCAGTTGAACAAAAACATAACAATTTTGGTCTCTCTGTATCCAACTCCTATAATGTTCTTGCGGATTTAAATAGTAAGGATGTTGTAGATATTAGCAAGGCCCCTCAGGCGGACAATGAGGGGATGTTCAAAAGAGAAGTTGTTGTAAATGTGGAGCATAGTGTCACCAAACCAAGTCCAGTTAGTAGAAATAAAGAGAGGACACATGTTCTTGTGGGTGACTCGATTGTCAGAGGTGTTGATTTGGGACAGAGGAAGGATGTGGTGAAGGTGATGAGGTGTCTTCCAGGAGCCACTGCCCACAGGGACAGGAGGCGGATTACAAACATTGTCAGGGCTGTGAGTAAAGGTAATAAAGTTGATGTGGTGGTGCATCTTGGCACAAACGATTTGTCCCAGAGAAATATTAATGTAGTAAAAAGAGATTTTCAAAGTCTAAGTGTGGAGCTGGGTAAAATAACCGATTCAGTGACTTTCTCAGAGGTGTTACCGGTTTGTGGCCAGGAGGGTAAAACAAGTTGTATCAGAGAGTTTAATGTGTGGTTAAGGCAGTGGTGTAAAGCTGAAGGTTTTGGTTATGTAAGTCATGATGTCAGTAGGTGGTCTAATAGGGAGTTGTTTAAGAGGGATGGTTTGCATCCATCATACAGAGGAACCCAGGTGCTCGGTGAGGAATTCAGAACTTTTTTGGACAGGCATTTAAACTAGGTAAAGGGGACAGAGATGTACCAGATGTGGAGGATTTCTGTCCCCGACCAATGAGGATACATCAGTTTCTGGAAGCTTATGAAAAGGGAGCTGTAAATAAAATAGATGTAGTTGTTGATGATAAGGGGCAAACTAATAATGAAAATAATGTTCTTCGGGTAATGTACACGAATGCTCGAAGCTTGAGCAACAAGCTCTGTGAGTTAATGGCCATAATATCTAGAGATAATTTGGATCTGGTTGCCATAACTGAGACATGGTTTAAGGATTCTAATGAATGGGAAATATCCATACCAGGATATACACTGTATAGGAAGGATAGAATAGAGAGAAGGGGAGGTGGAGTAGCCATTTATGTTAAAGAAAGTCTAAAAACAATACTAATTCAAAATACATGTAAAGATCTGGAGACCCTCTGGATTTGCATGCAAAATAAAGACGGTTCTGTCATTAGAATTGGGGTGATCTATAGGCCTCCAGGGCAATCTGAGGAACATGACAACAAGATGGTGGATGAGATTACCCTAATGGCAGTAAAGGGAGATATTGTGGTTATGGGTGATTTCAACATGTCTGATGTTGACTGGAATATCCCCAGTGCCCTTACATGCAAAAGTAAGAATATAGTAGAGGCCTTTACAGGAGCAGCTATGGCACAGCTAGTTAAGACACCAACTAGAGGGGAGAATATTCTAGATTTAGTTTTTACAAATGGGAATCGGGTTTCAGAGGTCAAGGTGGGAGAAAATTTAGGTTGCAGTGACCATCTATGTTTGTGGTTTGATGTAAAAACTGATTGTGAGCAATCCTATACTGCAACCAAAGTATTGGATTTCAGAAAAACAAATTTTAATGCAATGGGGGAATATTTAAATAATGAATTAAAGGGGAGGGATAAAATGGCAGGAGCGAGCACCCAGTGGACTGTATTAAAAAAGGCCATCTTAAAAGCCACAAGACTTTATGTAAAGCAAGTAACTAAAGGTAAAAGGAAGAAGAAACCGCTATGGTTTAGCAATGATGTAAGGGCTATAGTCAATGAAAAAAAGGCTGCCTATAGGAGGTATAAAGAGTCTGGAAGTATAGCTGATAGAGAGGTGTATAAAATGAGACAGAAGGAGGCAAAACAGATAATATATGCTGCTAAAGCCTCAAAAGAGGAAGAAATAGCAAAATCTGTAAAGAAGGGGGATAAAACCTTCTTCAGATATATTAGTGATAGGAAGAAGAAAAACTGCAGCATCACAAAGCTTAGTACCGGGAATAATACATGCATTGATGGAAATAAGGAGATCGCTGACCATTTCAATAGCTACTTCTGTTCAGTTTTCTCAAAAGACACCTTACAAAATAATACTATAGAGGGATATAGCATTGCTTCCAGCTGTACGGATTCAGCTCCAGTGATCTTAGAAGCCGATGTCTTAGAAGAACTTGAAAGATTAAAGATAAATAAGGCAATGGGTCCAGATGGCATCCACCCCAGAGTTCTTAAAGAACTCAGATCTGTCATTGCTACCCCCCTGACTGATTTGTTTAACCAATCCCTGTTAACAGGAGATGTTCCTGAGGATTGGAGAATGGCCAGTGTTGTGCCTATCCACAAGAAGGGCAGTAGAGAAGAAGCTGGTAACTACAGGCCAGTTAGCTTGACATCAATTGTAGTTAAAATGATGGAGACGCTACTCAAAAAGAGGATAAATCAGCATCTAAAAAACAATAACTTATTGGACCCAAATCAGCATGGCTTTACTGAAGGCAAATCGTGTCAGACTAATCTCATTGAGTTCTTTGACTATGTCACAAAGGTGTTGGATCAAGGTGGTGCCGTGGATATTGCCTATCTGGACTTCAGCAAAGCCTTTGATACGGTTCCACATAAAGAGCTGATAGATAAATTAGTGAAGATTGGAATTAATCCCTGGATAGTTCAGTGGATTTCAAGCTGGCTGAAGCATAGACATCAGAGAGTTATTGTTAATGGCGAGTATTCTGAGCAGAGACAGGTTACAAGCGGTGTGCCACAAGGGTCTGTTCTGGGTCCTATTCTTTTTAATATGTTTGTGAGTGACATAGGAGAAGGTTTGGTAGGGAAGGTTTGCCTATTTGCTGATGACTCTAAAGTGTGCAATAGGGTTGATATTCCTGGAGGGGTCTGTAATATGGTAAATGATTTAGCGTTACTAGATAAATGGTCAAAGCAATGGAAACTGCAGTTTAATGTTTCCAAATGTAAAATAATGCACTTGGGGAAAAGGAATCCTAAATCTGAGTATTGCATTGGCAGTTCTGTGATAGCAAAAACTTCAGAAGAGAAGGATTTAGGGGTAGTGATTTCTGACAGTCTTAAAATGGGTGAGCAGTGTGGTCGGGCGGTAGGAAAGGCAAGCAGGATGCTTGGCTGCATAGCTAGAGGTATAACAAGCAGGAAGAGGGAGATTGTGATCCCCTTATATAGAGCGCTGGTGAGACCACATTTGGAGTACTGTGTTCAGTTCTGGAGACCTCACCTACAAAAAGATATTGACAAAATTGAATGGGTCCAAAGACGGGCTACAAGAATGGTGGAAGGTCTTAAGTATAAAACGTATCAGGAAAGACTTAATGAACTCAATCTGTATAGTCTGGAAGACAGAAGGAAAAGGGGGGACATGATCGAAACATTTAAATATGTTAAAGGGTTAAATAGGGTTCAGGAGGGAAGTGTTTTTAACAGGAAAGTGAACACAAGAACAAGGGGACACAATCTGAAGTTAGTTGGGGGAAAGATCAAAGGCAACATGAGAAAATATTATTTTACTGAAAGAGTAGTAGATCCTTGGAACAAACTTCCAGCAGACGTGGTTGGTAAATCCACAGTAACCGAATTTAAACATGCCTGGGATAAACATATATCCATTGTAAGATAAAATACAGGAAATAGTAAAAGGGCAGACTAGATGGACCTTGGGGTCTTTTTCTGCCGTCAGTCTTCTATGTTTCTATGTTTCTATGTTTCTATGAAAAAAATTGAATTTCATCCCGCCCTATACTATTTAAGACAAATGGCTGCCCAGAATCTTCTTAAAAGCTTCCAGTGATGGAGTATCCACAAAGCAAACTCTTTCATTGGTTGATTATTTTCACTGTTAGGAAATGTCTCCTTAGACCTTGGTTAGTTTCCATCCATTGCTTCTTGTCTTGTCTTGTCTTGTCTTCTAGTGCTTTGCTAAATAAGTTCACCCCTTCATCTTTGTGATAGCCCCTCAAATATTGAAACACTGCTACAAATATATCCAAACAATAAACACTGGGTACTTACTTGCTTCCACCCAATGAATAGAAGCAGAAGTAACTAATTAGCTACTTCCAAATTGGATAAAATTAATCAGTAATCCATGCATTACATCAGAGCTGATTTGGAGATTTGGTCTGAATCATTTCAACACATTCTGCATCATTTTGAATTTATTTGAATTGAATCATGTTCTCGTCAAACCAGACTTGACATGGTTATCCTATTAACCAGTGAAGTTGGCAAAACAGAACTTTTCCCTGATGCAAAGAAAGTTTATAGTAAAATAATGCAATAATGCAATTAAGGTATCATGTTTTCCCCCCATTTTGTCTTGTAGCTGGGTTTTAGCAATGGTCAATGTCATTGCTGTTTTCAGAAGCTAAGTATGGTTGGTATTTGGATGAGATACCCAGGGGGTTTCTGATGCTTTCCCTTACATTGGAAAGTTCTAGAAACATCTGAATGCTCAAAGCACCTTTTCTGATTGTTTCCAGTTATCTCCAGGCTACTGGAGAGAACAAAGTATATCCAAATATTTTTCATATACCTACATATAGGAAGAGACATAAATATAAACTGTTGGGTCTAGAGGTTTTATATTCCTTGTTATTTCTTCAGAGGCTAATGTAAACGATGGGCCTGAGACAACATGAAATATTACAAATTATTATCTGTTGTGAATAATTTGAAATGTTACAAGTAGAGAAAATAGCTGTAATATATGTATATTTCATTTTCTGCTAGGATCTAGTAGTCAGTAAAATAATTGCCATATGTTGTACTAATAAGCAGTGTTGCTTTAGGTACTTTTTTTACAGTTTATTTTGAACATATCCTTCATGTCTCCATAATCTTAAAATATGTATTAGCTTCCGCTATAAACCTCTAAAGGTAGAGATAGATAGATAGATAGATAGATAGATAGATAGATAGATAGATAGATAGATAGATAGATAGATAGATAATGGATGGATGGATGGATGGATGGATGGATGGACGGACGGACGGACGGACGGACACATACATACATACATACATACATACATACATACATACATACATACATACATACATATATCTATGCATCCATACATACGTGGAACACAGTTTCACCGGTGGAAATGAAGATGCATGCGCAGCTCCAGCTGATCGGCGGCTGTCACTTCCTGGATTACTGGTCTTGGTTCAGTTCTCCTTTTTTCCCCTGCTGCTGCTGCTGCATCTACACTCTTTGCTTTTTTCCTCTTTCCTCTTTCCTGGCCTCGGATGACCTTTCCTCTCTCCTGCCCGGCTCCCCTCCAGCCTCACACAGCCACCTCCCACCTGAGGTGCAAGCAGAAGGCATGAGTGGAAGTGGCAACATTGATGCTTTTGGCAGCACCGTTCGCCTAGCTACCCAGCCTGAGGTGGGGAGGGCAACCCAGGAAAGGAGAGCATGGGAAACGTGAAGCAAATTGTCACCCCAGTGAGCAACACTAGTAAGATTGTAAGTCGAGGACTTAACAGTTCACTTGAATGATGATGATCATTCAAGCCACTCCCACCTGGTCACATGGCCAGTAAGCCACAATCACAAAATAAGCCACAACTACAGTGTGGCAATAAAAATTTTGGCTGCCCATTACTGGATAGATAGATAAGAGAGAGTGTGAGAAAGAGAAAGAGAGAGAGATGACACACACATGCACACAAAGAGAGAGAGGGGGGGAGAGAGACAGAGAGAGAAAGAGAGAAAAAACTAAATACTATAAATATTTTTTTTTAAGAATTCTTGGATCTTTACTTGTCAAATAATTAAAAGAAAATTCTGAACACATCCTTCATGTCTCCATAATTTTAAAATATGTATTAATTTCCGCTATAAACCTCTAAAATTAGAGACAGATAGATAGATAGATAGATAGATAGATAGATAGATAGATAGATAGATAGATAGATAGATAGATAGATGATAGATAGATAGATAGATAGATAGATAGATAGATAGATAGATAGATAGGTGAGAAAAAGAGAGAGAGAGAGAGATGACACAGAGAGAGAGAGAGAGAGAGAGAGAGAGAGAGAAAGAGAAACCTGGATACTATAAATATATATTTTTAAAAAGAATTCTTGGATCTTTACTTGTCAAATAATTAAAAGAAAATGTATGGGTCTCTTATGAAAGGAAAATTTCAATCATAATTGATTCAAACTCATAAGATAATAAAAATACTGAAGTAATTTTTAAAAACCCTCTATAATTCCAAACTGGCATTTTGCATGAAAAAGAACAGTAAATAATTGCTAACAAAAATTGGTATTTATGGGGGGGAGGTTACCTCCTAACAGAATTGGAAAACAGGCATCTGGAGAACATTTTTTTTCTCAAGCATTAAGTCAAACTAGGTTTAGTCATAATCTCCGTCTGGTCATACATTTTTACTTGAAATATTTCCTTAAAACTATGGTACAGATAATGGGGTAAAACTCACTTAACAATTGTCTTGCTTAGCAATTGAAATTTTGGGCTCAATTGTGGTTGTAAATCGAAGCTTACAACCTGCCCATTATAAGGCAGAATAATTCTGTATTTTTTTAAAGAAAAATTTATAATTTCCAAATTTCTAATCCTCTAATTTCCAAATTGTAATTTCCAAATTGTAAACACAGAGTGAGTTTTTCTTTATTCCTAGTGATGGGCTAACAGTTTTTAAAAAATATCTGATTAACTTAAGTCATTTAGCAAGAAGGTATCTGATGTCTTTCTCTATATTAATGAAGAAGATTTCTATATAAAAATCCAGCTACATATTGCAACAGAAAATCTGCAGTCCTAACTCCTCAATATTTAACCATTTTAAAACATTTAATTCCATAATAAATCCGGTTATTCTTCTGAACAAAATTCAATGTAAATATAATCAAAGTAAATATTTCTTTTAACATTCTATTTCTACAATTGCCAGGAAACCTGAGATTATAATTTGGCTGCTGTTTTACTAATTTAATGGCATGGGCAGATTATAATAACCAGTAATAAGGCCAGTGGGATAAAATAAGAGACAAAATAGTGACAGTGTATCACTCTTTTTCCCCCCTTTCTTTTTTGCAAGAGCAGGCTGGTATTTCAAGATCATTGTTTTTGTTTTTCCAATCTTTAGTCTCCCATGTATCTAATGCCACAGATACAATGAGCTGATCTTCAATGAGGTCCTGTAGAATCTTTGTTCTTTGTTTAGTGAGCCGACAGTCAGAATTGCTTGTCCAATTGCTTGATTAATTGATTATGTGCCATCCCTGTCATTGTCAACTCTTAATAACCACATGGATAGGTTTTCTCCATGATGACGAGTCTCTAACCCGGTCCTTCAGCCTTTCCAACAGTTCACTTATCACTACTCTAACTGGGTGCTTCTCTGTTCCTTCTACTTTGTAATTGGGTGACCTTGGGGGGAAAATGAAGAGAAGCTGCCTAGGAAACAATCAGACAAAAGAGGCAGGAGCTCCCATTGACTTAAAAGTCAGAGAGAGAAACTTAGGAAGGACCTGCCCTAAAGGATCAAGGGGTTAAAAATATTTTCAGACTTCCAAGAATCTGTAATGTAGTCTTACAATAAAGCAGAATTAGTTCATCTATTTATGTTTCCTGTCTGGTATACCTGGAAGAGCTGACAACTATGTCCACATGGTCTCAATATATGACTCTCTCAAATATGTTTATCTCAAAGGTCATTGATGAGGATGACAATGATTAGGATTGTCCATTAAATGAGGAAGAATATTCCTGATCCACCATAGGATACTTACTTTGTGCACCACTAATAGATTCCTTATGCTGCCATATTATTTCTTCTAAGTCACAATAACCTCAACCAAACTCACAATGACTGGGACTCCAAGGCTTCATTTACATAATTCAATGGCAGTCAGAAAGTCATTTTCTTTCCTTTTTGCCACCAGCTTGACCATGGTAGTGCCACAATGTATAATTTAGATGTGTGTTGGGAATGGTCCACATCCCACTCAGCTAGTCATGGATTTTGAGGACCAGGAGATGGATGAGTACTGGCATCACAGGCCAGTGTTCTTGTCATCCAAGCCCGAGAGTGAGAGTGAAAGGGAGTTGGAGACTGGGGAATCACCAGAGACTGTAGAACCCCCAATTATGGCACTGTCTGACCCCCAGGATGATGGGAAAATTGAAAATCAAGACCCCCTGTTAGATGCAAGGGTAAGGAGAATGAGATCTATGCATGAATATCTCACAAGAAGGGGTTCCTGGTGTTAAATAGATCTATGGTATATTTGGGCACACCTTGGCAGTATATAAGGACAGGCTGATGGGAAAGGGGCAAACAATGTTCTCCATCATGGAGGAAGGTGCCGTGGAGCTGAGAGACTTCTGCTTCCACGGACTTTGATTAGTGCTTGTTGCATGAGCTGTTAAACTCCATGGACTGTGAGTGTAGTTAATTACTAGACACACACCAGTAGCGGAGATTTATGACTCTATCTGGCTGGCATCCTGGATTTTCCTTATCTCCTGCTAATTAGAGAAACTTGGCCAGCATGAAATTCCTTGTGTTAACCCTTGTATTGCAGAAATTGTTTTACCAATAGACTTTGCCTATGGGTACTTTTGAAACAACGTGTGTTGGTCTTTATTTCTGATAATTGATCCGGTCGGACAGAACAATGTGTACATTGCAAATGTATGCAATTCTGCATAACTGCATTTTATTTTTGAGATGGTATATACCAGAGTATGCTGTTTGTTCCCTTTTCTTAACCATCTTATATTTTGACTGTGATTCTTTACCGGCTACAACAAATAATAGAGAGAGAGCATGTAGGATTATCTGTGTGAACCAAACATTATTTTGGTGAGAATAGGTAAATCTTAGCAGCATTATTGCTTCTACTATCATGGATTAATGTCCTTGTTTATTATAGTGTTTTGACTACCACTTTCCATACTACCTCTGTACAGGGCACTTGGGACCTGTACTTGTGGATAGACTAGGTCATGTAAGTGGTTTAACATTTGATTCTTTTAGCTGAAGCAGCATAAAAGCACTTGTAATCAATCAATCAGTCAATATGAAGAACATAGATTCTTCTCAAACTGCATGTCTGTTTAGCTGTGAAAGTCCATTCCCAGAAATAGAGTTGGCCTAAAAATGAATTGTATGTAATGTTGCTTAGTCTACTTTTAAAAACATTTCTGATTGTCTCCAGATCTGGATGACAGGTGATTCAATACAAGAAAATAAATCTAAGTAAATATCCTTTGGCATTGTCTACAACAGGCTCTCCCAATCTGGTGGCCTCCAGATGGTTTTAGACTACAGCTCTCAATCCACACTATTAGGAGTTTTGGGAACTGCATTCTAATACATTTGGATCAAGATGAGGAAGCCTCAATTTGTTTATCTCATGTTAATGGGTTACAGTGTGAATTAAAATAGCTATGGTTAATAGTGGTTGCTATAGATATGTGAGATTCCATCATGTCTACAAAATGATCATTAAGGCCAAAACTAGGTAAGATGCAACATTGCAGAACTTATATAAAATGTATGCAGTAATGGGATTCAAATACCATATTTTTCAGACTATAAGACACTCTGGACTATAAGATACATCTAGATTTTGGGGAGGAAAACAAGAAAAAAAATCTGCTTCTGCCTCCCAGCATCCATTCAATATTTATCTGGCCCATTCACTGCAGCCTGTTCGCCACCACCCCTTCGCTGACACCTCTTCGCTGCTACCCATTCATCACCACCACAGCCCATTCTAGAACAGCTGATTGTCGCCACACCAACCCCTTCTCCCCATTGCAATATTTGCTGTATGAGATGCACAGACTTTTCCACCCATTTGGGGGGGGGGAGTTCTGAAAAATAAGTTAACAACCAGTTTGCCCAGGGTCAAGTTGGCTGTCAAGAGAGGCTTAGTATGCCCAGGACACATAAGAGGCAGTGATGAGTGCATCCAAATAAATAAAAATATGTTGCAATACATAAATATCATCTGGATATTTAAAAAAGGGCCATTGTCCTGGGTCAAAAAATATTTACAGAAAGGAAATTCTCAAGGTTCAAAACTTTCCATCTCAAGTAGGGTTACAAACATTCCCTCACTGAGATCTATCATGTAGAAGTTTATTTTATTTATTTATTTTGTCGAGTACATATTGATAGTATAAATAGATATAATGCTGTTTATATACATGAGATGGGTACTAATAAGAGGGAAACATTAGGACGGGGACAGTAGGCACACTGGTGCACTTATGCACACCCCTTACTGACCTCTTAGGAATTGAATGAGGTCAACAGTGGATAGTCTAAGGGTAATGTTTTAGGGGTTTGATGATGAAACTACAGAGTCAGGTAGTGAGTTCCAGGCATTAACTACTCAGTTGCTGAAGTTGTATTTTCAACAGTCATGTTTGGAATGGTTTACTTTGAATTTCTATCTGTTGTGTGCTCGTGTATTGTTGTGATTCAAGCTGAAGTAGTCATTGACAGGAAGGATGTTGTAGCAGATGATTTTATGAGCTATGTTTACGTCGTGTCGAAGGCAACATAGTTCTAAGCCAGTGGTTCTCAACCTTTCCAATGCCGCGACCGACCCCTTAATACAGTTCCTCATGTTGTGGTAACCCTCAACCATAAGTGTAGCACCAATCCTCCCAACAGGGCTTTAAGCTGATTGCCAGGAAGGTCAGAGGGACAACCCCACTGTAAACGCCTGAGTGGTTAAATTGTAAAAATATGTTCCAAGGTGCCAGAATAGAAGCTTTAGTTCCTAAAACCATGAGAAATTTGTCTTTTCCCCTGTGAAACAGTTGTTCAACCCCCAAAGGGGTCCCGACACCCAGGTTGAGAACCACTGTTCTAAGCTTTCTAAGCCTAGGATTTTAAATCTGGTTGAGTAAGATATTCTGTTGCGAGTAGAGAAGTGGAGGGCTCTTCTCATAAAGTATCTCTGGACACTTTCTAATGTATTTATGTCCAAAATGAAGTGTGAGTTCCAGACAGATGAGCTGTATTCAAGGATAGGTCTGGCAAAAGTTTTGTATGCTCTGGTTACTAATGTGAAATTACTGGAGAAGAAGACATTGACGAGTAAGGGAGACCCAATGACCTGATCTGAGCTAATCACATTCTAGAAATGTCCCTTGACATTTGGGCATCTGTGACCGAAATCACAGTACAGAATTGCAAACAAGCATATATTCTGCTAGAAAGTTTTAATTGATAGCCTAGGTCCTTGGGAGATTTAAGTTACCCTCTGAGCAGAATACCTCCGGGACCGTCTTCTCCGGGTCCCATCAACTAAGCAATGTCATCTGGTGGGGCCCAGGAGAAGGGCCTTCTCTGTGGTGACCTTGGCCCTCTGGAATCAACTCCCCCCTGAGATCAAAACTGCCCCCACCCTCCTCGCCTTTTGCAAGTTGTTGAAAACGCACCTTTGCCGCCAGGCATGGGGAAAATGACATCTCCCCTAACTGTTTTGGTTTATGTATGGTTTGATTGGGTTGTGTGATTATTTTATTATAAGGGTTTTTAAAATTGTGTTTTAAATATTGGATTTGTACATTGTTTATTATTGTTGTGAGCTGCCCCGAGTTTTCGAAGAGAGGTGGCATACAAATCTAATATATTATTATTATTATTATTATTATTATTATTATTATTATTATTAATTATTATCTGTTATACCCTGTGTGTATAAGGAAATGGAGTGCCTGTGTGGGCATCTGATACTGTGTATATTGAGTCAGCTTTCTCTAAGCAGCTGAATTGGATTGCATTTTTCATTTGCATTTGTTCTGTTAAATTGTTCTATATTTTCTCTTACATGAATTTTCTGTGATTCCGGGGAGGAAAAGGAGAGGAGGGGAGGGGAGGGGAGAGGAGAAGAGAAGAGAAGAGAAGAGGGAGGAGGGAAGAGGAAAGAGGAGGAAAGGAAAGGAAGAAAGGAAAGGAAAGGAAAGAAGGAAAGGAAAGGAAAGGAAAGGAAAGCTTTCTCCATGAGTCTTCAGCTTTACGTAGTGGCCTGTCCTCCCAGTGTCCTTCCCCAGGCCCCGAGTCATGCATCACTCATCTTGTCACATTGAACTCCAGATGCTCTTACCCTAGAGAATGCTTTGACTCTGGCCATTTTTCTTCATTCTCACTAACAATTTGGTAATGAAATATTGATTTTTAGTTAGATTCATATTGATGCTATTAGGTTTGCATTGATAAATCATGCTGGCCTCCTGTCTGAGAGGCTAGAAAGTGCTACACTGAACCCTGGAGATTACAATCAACTCATTGATGTGTTAATTTGATGGATTTTTTTTTTTTTGGTTCTCTTAGAAGAAGTGGGAGGGAGAGAGGAAGATGTTTCTGTGTGACCATTGTAAACTTTTCACTGTGAAATCAGGGACAGTAATGGTAGGTCTTTGCATGCAAACTCACTTGTCTTACCGCTTATGCCTGGGAAAAGGAGTAAGGGGTGTAGAGGAGATATGTCATGTCTTTTAAATGGAACTACAGATTACTGAAAGAAATTAGGGGGAGGGGGTGAAGGAGATCCATAAGACAGGAATGTTCTAATTAAGTTACAGTCAAGAGCAGAAGGGGTTTTTTAGGTCTTAAATAATGAAACACTCTTTAACTATAGGCATGGGGCATTCTCTCTTAGTTGGAAATTAAGACATGGAACAATAATATTGCCTCCTCTCTTCTCTCTCTCCCCCAAGTATCACTTTAGAGAACCAGTTCCTCCTTATATCGATATCCTATTTAAGACAGCCTTGAGTCTGATTTATGGCACTATGGAGTTGTAATGCCTGTCATTAAGAGACAATAGTCCAAACACATGGAAAGCACTAAAGTTCTTTTCAAAGGCACTGAGAACTATTGTGCAATTAGGACATTTAAGAGAAAGCTTAAGGTATCGTTTAGCACTTCACTTCTCCAACAGAGCCCATTTTAAATCCAGGCCTCTCATTATTTGACACTAGCAACATCTGCAGCCAACTGTGATGACATCATGCAAATGCTGCTACTAAATAGTCAAGTAAGTTGAGTTCTTTGTGTGATGACATTATGCCATCATTATCTTGTTCCCCCCACCCTTGCCCCAAGGGTAGATCACTATTTTGATAAAGGTCAAACACATCCCACTTGCCAAGGCATGGAGATGTTCCATTAACAGTTTTTGAGGGACCGTTCCCAAGAAGAACCTTCATCCCATCCCAAAGCAACTCATCGGTGACATAGCCTAGTGTTCTCTTGTATTGTTCTTTGGAGTTCTTGATGATCTCTGAGATAAATTATTTGGTTGTAGGGATTTCATTACCCATCTAGGTTTATCAGGTTTGGTAAGCAAAACATTTGCAAGCCAATAACAAATTCAGAAACTACCAAGGCCTGTCCAATTCAGCCCCTAACCTACATATATTTTCTCCTCTATTGCTGAGTTGTCCTTGCGGGAAGCACAGTGTTTTGCATCTGGATAATCAAGAGCAGCTTTGTGATGAACTTAAGAATGGCATGATTACAGACCATATTTGGTTCATCTGCAATGGCTTGGCAAGTCTACTTGAATTGCTGCGGAAAACATACACTCTAGCTTTGGTTGCAAGGAAGGCCAGGTTCTCCATTTTACATTGAAATACATTTTACATTACCTTGCCATAATCCAAATTCTTAGTTCCCTAGACCACAGGTCACCAACCAATGGTCTGTAGACCACTGGTGATCTGTGAGAAAATTTTGCTGGTCCGCAGCACACCTGGATGAAGGAGCTTGCTCTGGGATGACTAATGGCCAATCCTCTGACTAGAGCTCTAGAATATGGGGCCGACCAGGCAACTCATGGTGGGGTTAGAAATCTCTGCCATAGAGGGAGTCACATGAAACTTGCAACTTTGCAATGAAGCTCTTGCCGGCCAGAAGGAGGTAATGGTGCAAAGGCCACAGCAACGGGTATCGGCAACCTGCTTCTCATTCTCCCCCCTACTGTGGCTTCCTGTGGGATGAACCCATCGGTGGTTGGCCCACTCCTCACCCTCCCTTCCTAGTCACTCCTTGCCTGACCTGAGAAGGGAAGTGTGGGGGATGGAGATTTGCTCCAAATTCCAGAGTGGGAGTGAAGCTTCATCTCTTGCTGGGTCTCCCAGGCATTTCTCCCAGGCCTTGCTGATGCTGCATGTACATTGGTCTTTCAGGGAGATGCATGACTTCTTCTCAGCCCTGAGACACTGGCCCGGCCTGGTTGTCTCTCTCGCCACTGCTTGTCCTGGCACCTCCATGATCTGCCCGCTGCTTTTGCAGTACAGTTAAATTTAGGTTGCTTCACAATGAAGAAGACACCATCCCCTTCTCCTTCAGGAGCCCATTGAATGTGGAGCATTGGCTAGACCGGCAAGTGTTGGGGTGGAGAACAGGTTGTGTGTCTCCCCAAGCAACCAAGGTGTGTCCAGCACCAACAAAGGCGGTCGAAGCACCTTGGAGACCCAGGGAGTGCCGGAGAATCACAATGAGAGAGAAAGACAGATAGATAGACAAACAGACAGACAGACAGACAGACAGACAGACAGACAGGAGGAGGGTATAGAAAGAGAGAAGAGAGAGAGAAAGAGATGAGAGACAGACAGACAGACAGAGGGGGAGAGAGATGAGAGGAAGAGGGAGGAGAGAGAGAAAGAGAGAGGGGATGAAAGAGAGAAAGATGTCAGAGAGAGAGAGAAAGACAGAAGGGCGAGACATGAGAGTGAGGGATAAAGAATTAGAGGTGGAGAGAGATGAGAGAAAGAGGAAGAGAGAAAGAGAAGGGAGGAGAGATTAGAGAGAGTGGGGAGAGAAATAGGGGTGAGAGAGATGAGGGGTGAGAGAAAGAGAGGGGGAGAGAAATGTGAGAGAAAGAAATGAGAGAGAGAGAGACAAAGAGGGGAGACAAAGAGGGAGGGAGAAAGAGAAGAACAGAGGGGGGAGAGGGGGGAGAGAATGTGTAAAGGACTCCAGTTCATCACTGGGATTCCAGGAGGCAAGCGGTACACTGGATACGTATTAGTGATCCATGGGATTTAAAATTATGAATGTGGTGGTCCCTGAGGTCCAAAAGGTTGGGGACCCCTGCCCTAGAATGATCAATCGATCATGTGACACATCCCACCCACAACCTGCCAGTTTGACACCACTGTGGAGTCACTATTGGCCCACTATTTTCCTGAAGGTCTTTTTCCATTATTTGCCACCCTGCAAGAGTCACTGAGGTTCCTCTTCAAGGTTAAAGTTTCTTTAAAACCCTTTCAGGATAGTTTTACATTATTCAAAATTTATATATATTCCAAGTGAAATGGGCAGCATATTAAGTATATTTATTTATCAAACAATACATAAAATACAAAGCACCTGAGGGCAGAACAAGAAACAATGGGTGGAAACTAAACAAGGAGAGAAGTAACTTAGAACTAAGGAGAAATTTCCTGACAGTTATAACAATTAATCAGTGGAACAGCTTGCCTCCAGAAGTTGTGAATGCTCCAACACTGGAAGTTTTTAAGAAGATGTTGAATAATCATTTTCTTGAAGTGGTGTAGGATTTCTTGCCTAAGCAGGGGGCTGGACTAGAAGACCTCCAAGATCCCTTCCAACTCTGTTGTTGTTGTTGTTGTTGTTGTTGCTGCTGCTGCTACTGCTACTACTACTACGACGATGACGACGACGTCCCATTGGATCACTAAATTTACGGCATGTTTAGGAAGACTGCCGAATTCTGAGGTCTATCTTTTTAAGCAATTGTAATGTTACAAATCAAGAACTTTTTACTGGTATTATATCAGAACTCTATTTCTAAGTCTCTTTTTTTAGCTAGTTTAGTTTAGTTACAGGCATACTTGTCCTTCATCAGGTCTGACCTACAGAAGATTATAACAAAGGTATTGGAAATATAGAGACAGATTTCAATCTTTTAAAGTTCTCTAAGATTGCATGAAGAGATTTGGGCAGATCACATAGAGAAACATCTTGTATTTAGTCCAGTGTCTCACACCATCAGCAACATTAAGATGTGAGGATTTCAGGGGGGAAAGCACTTTTAAAATAAAATGGGAGGGAGGATGAAATAAATGCATCCGTTTTATAGATTCAATTCTAAATTACATGTTCTATGAATAACAGAAGAGACCTTAATTTCCTGTGATCTTGCTTTCTTTTCCCCCCCCTCAACAAATCAGGACAATGAGTAAACTATTAATTTTAGATGACTGTCTTCGGGGAACAGACCTAAACTTTTTTCTTTAAAAAAAAAAATCAATTGGAAATGTATCTTTGTAATTACATTTAAAAAAAAATATACCCATAGAAAACCAACTAAATTCAAACCATTTGGCCTTCCACTAATGACATTTTACAAAGGAAGAAATACATCTTGATGTGTCAAGAGAGGCAATTGCCCATATCTTCAAAGGCTGATGTCAATGGCGAAACAGTTAGATAAATCCTGTTGTGCTATTGACATCTTAATGTCACAGATCCAGCTGGGATGAGATCAGCAAAGCAAACAGCTGAGTTCAGGCCAATCTCCCTGCACCTCACAGCTCCAGCAAGCTCTCCATCTGACATTTTGAACCGTAGGCTTTCACACAGTAACACTCAACCAGGTTTCCATAAGCAAGAAGCCAAAAAAGTAAGGCCCATATAATGATAATTATCTTGAGGACAAGCAGAAAATGCAGCTTACTTTAAACCAGATCAAAGGGGGCATATGGAGGGGGGTTGAATTAATATGAGTGGATTTTAAACACTGAAGATGGAAGGTAGGGCTGAGAAACAAGGTATGTGCTCAGCAATTGACATGTCGCTTTCCCAAGCTTGTGTATTCATGAAGGGGAGGGAGCAAAGATAAAAGCGGGAAGGTTCCAGGTTTCAATCTGTGACAATGGTGATTATATTACCAAAAAAAAGAGGAGGGGTGACATTATGCTAAAGGTGCAAGACTCAGTACCCCTCTAGTATTTTGCTTTAAAAAAGAAAATCCTTCACACATATAATTTCAAAGTCAAGTCCACATTGGCCTCAAATTATCATTTAGTATTAGTGGATTGAACACCTCTGATCTGAACAAAGAAATTGATTTGGATTGTTCCAGGTACAAGCCTAACTGGTTTTTATAGTAATTTCCAAACAAAAGTTTACGGGCCCAGCAGAGAGCCATAAATAAGCTGAGTGCCCAAAGCATCCCAGTCACCAAACATCCCTTTAATATTCCCTACATGGGGAACATCCCTACATGGCTTAGGACCAGACTATCTCCGGGACTGTCTCCTGCTATATACCTCCCAGAGAACAATAAGATCTCAAAGGGTTGGCCTTCTCCAGGTCCTGTCGACTAAGCAATGTAGGTTGGTGGGACCATGGGGGAGGGCCTTCTCTGTGGCTGCCCCAGCTCTATGGAACCAACACCCCCTTCGATGTCCATACTGCTCCCAACATACTGGTCTTCTGAAAGGCAGTAAAGACCTGGCTTTGCCAGCAGGCCTGGGGGCCATGAATAATACCATCTGTCACGGCCAAATTGTGCTGGTTGGATAGATGTGTATGTTTGGTTGATTGATTGTGTGGGTTTATAATAGGGTGTTATTGTTTTTATTATTTTAATGTGCTTAGTATTAATATTGACTTCTTCTATTATACAGTGGTACCTCTACTTACAAACTTAATTTGTTCTGTGACCAGGTTAAGTAGAAAAATTTGTAAGAAGAAGCAATTTTTTCCATAGGAATCAATGTAAAAGCAAATACCGCATTTTTGGGTGTATAAGACACACCGGTTTATAAGATGCACCTAGATTTTAGAGGCTTCCCGTGAATTCCGAAACTGGAGTCCTCTCCTCCGAATGCCCTGCCTATCCCTGGGGCCGAGCCATTGGCCTCCAGCCGAGAAAGGCTGCTGCCGCCACTCCTGACCACCACCCAATTCCACCCATCCAATGCTACATTCGGTGTATAAGACGCACCCAGTTTTTGATATACTTTTTTGCGTCAAAAAGGTGCGTCTTATACACCGAAAAATAGGGTAATGTGTGTGATTGGGGAAACCACAAGGAGGGTGGAGGCCCTGTTTCCTCCCAGGAGATTCCTAGAGAGGCGCCAATGAGGCTTCTCCCTGCCTTTTCCGGTCACAGTTTCAGAGGCTCGGGTTTGTAAGTGGAAAATGGTTCTTGAGAAGAGGCAAAAAAAATCTTGAACATCCAGTTCATATCTAGAAAAGTTCGTAAGTAGAGGCGTTCTTAGGTAGAGGTACCACTGTAGTGATTTTTTATATTTTTGTAAGCTACCCTGAGTCCCACGGGATTAGGCAGCACAGAAGTCAAATAGATGATAGATGGATGGATGGATGGATAGATGATTGATAGATAGATAAGATAGATAGATAGATAGATAGATAGATAGATAGATAGATAGATAGATAGATAGATAGATAGATAGATAGATAGATAGATACCTGACACAGTTTATACAGCGGAACCCACTATTGGAGCCTACACATTGTGGTTACTCCCCAGAATTTAAAATACCCCAATTGGAGAGCATTTCTTTTTCATGTCTTCAAAACTAGCCGTAAGTTTTGAAAATGACAGCGATATCAGGGCCAGAAAAATGTCATGCTTGACGATGGGGAAGATTATTGCATCTAGAACATCAATTTGGCAGCATTATCCAAGAAGTTGGACCCTTCAGAGACGTTGGAGATAACATCTATGACAACTATGACCAGAAGTCATAGACTAAGTCAGATGAAAAAGGATAGATTATTTAAGACTAAAATAATACTGAGGTTGAACTTGACAAATATTATCTTTCAGGAAAGGAAATCTGAGACAAGTTGGACAGACACATGTACACTCAGGAATGAACCTAATACTTCAATGTTCAGAAAATTTATTAAAGTGAAATGATCAGGGAATGAAAGTGTATGGAATGTATGCCTCTCTATTCATAAGACACTAAGACAAAGTAATCTGAATCTGTCTGATAATTCAATCAAGGAATTATTAGGAGTTATTCTTTGACAATCAAAAATTGTTCTTGTGCATATTATGTACCTGAACTTGGGTACAAATTAATTAACTCTAGTTTATTTTATATAACATGGTTACAAAATTGTGACTGAAAATTAGAATAGATTTTGCATTGTTACAAAAGACTCAAGTTAAAAGAAAAACACAATGAAACTAATTTGTTGTAACCTAGAGCTAACTTGTATGCAACCTAGAGCAAATACAATGCATGTGTAATAATGATCCTGCAAAATGGCATTGAAGAGTTGGTCACAGAAATGAGTCTATCAATAAGAAAATAAAAGTGAAATCTTAGCAATTGGATTCACTGTTCATCTTTGGAGGAAATAATGGGAGGTAAATGTTATTATTGCTTTTAAAAAAGTAACCTTTTTTCTCAGGGTTGCATTCAAACAAGTCAACCAACTGTTGCAAGTTATTTTTTCAGACACTTGTACTCTCATTGCAATCAAAACAAAGAGTGGGAGAATAAGTTCATTGACTGGCACTAATTATAGTTTTGCACCATCTCTTAACTAATATGAGTCAAGTATTTCAGAAATTCAAAGTGTACTGTGGTTATGTAGAAGGTCAACAAAAGAATAAAGACATCTAGTAACAGGGAGAATATTGCACTAGGAATTTAAAGAAAACTCAATTATTAATAATAAATTATTTTTTAAAAAATAAGTTACAGCCAGAAACAAAATGGGATTGCAGAAAGAATGCATCAAAGCCTACTAAGAATAATAAGCATCTTTTGGCTGACACATAAATTATTGGGGGGAGGGGGCTAAAGGACTTAGCACAGCTACTTATCTGGGAAAATGGTTTACTAAGAAAAAGTGAAGATAAATTTTGGAACGGGCGCTCAAAACACAAACTGCCTGACCTAACGATATTTGGATACCATACGAGACGCGGCTGTCAAAACGTACTGTGTGAAAGACACATGAGAAAAAGGGCAAATAAAGCTGATGTACTCAACTGATGATATGGTGCCGAATGCATTGACCAAGCCACTGCTCAGAGACCACGTCCTCAATCTGAGAGAAGTCTCAGAGTTTGGAACACACAGTAACATGTGCACAATTTGGTGCCTGGATCAGATGAGAAGAGGACTGTTGGATCCATTATCCCCATTTATCAGATTGTTTCTTTTGTGGTGCCAAACAGAGAAGGGGTCACCTGGTGTCATACTTTCTGTCCCTTTTGTGCTGCTGTCATGTATTGTTCCAGAGGCTCTGGAAAGATCTGTCCTTTTTGATAGATATAGCTAGCTACAGAGATCCTGTGAATTCTTGCCTGTTGTTCAAGGCTCTCCCCCTCTCTTTCTCTCTGGGTCTCATTCCCCTACATTTGCCTGCCTTTTGTCTCATTTGTGTCAGTTTAACTATTCTGAGATTTGCTGATATTTAACAAAGAAACTTCAGGCTATATCTGTTGCTTGCTGAATTGAGTGGCCTGTGCATTCGTTCTCATCTGGATTACTGGGATTGACTGAGAGCGTGATGGGCACCAACTGAACTGGAAATTACCCACTATAATTTCCCAACACATTTTTACAATATTTATCACATTAGTTCAAAGTCAATCCCAAACGAGGGGGCAAAATTTCATGCAAGGCATCACCACGAAGAACAGGAAGGACTATTCCCTATCTCGCCGCTGTGACTTCTTTCATGATTATGACTTCTTCCCAACGCTGCTTTTCAATCAAGAACAAGACAACGGCACACTATGAATAAGAAAATGCCCTGTGTAGCTTTTTTTGTATGTGTGCTTAGGGTGATTTCTTCTCCTGGCAAAACATTCAAGAGAACGTCCGTTATTTCCTGAAGTCACCCAATGCATTCCAGGCGGAGATTTCCCAGAACTTCAAGGAAATCTTATGTGGGGCTGGGCTGGGGACTCTTTCATGTTCACAGGGTTAATGATAAATTTTGACAGCTTTACGACTTTTAAAAATCATTGGCTTGGAACATAAATTTTACCATTATGAAAGGCTTAATACAAAGGTTGGTGACCTACAAGTTCTCTAAGAAGTCAAGCATATGGATAGAGAAAACAATATTATCTAAATGTCAAGTCAACCTAAAAATACTTTAAAATCTAATAAATCACTTTCTTATTAGTTTGAGCTGAAAATATAAAATTACTTTGGACTTGGTTTCAGTGTTATAAAAAAAAGCTAAGACAACTCAAATTAAACGATACGGCACAGGGTATTTTCACTGCTGTTTTTCCCTCCCTTCCAGTTCTGTTTCAAATCAAATATAATTCTTCAATAACCACTCAGTTGTAGCCATGAGTTGATCCAAGCTATAACCTATGTCAGCTGGAGACATTTTTGCTAACCATTTCACTCACAGTGGGGTTGATATGCTTCAAATTTCGACATCAGAGAGAATGGAAGCTTATGGCCTACGTTGGCAGGTCTGGTTGAATCCTTGCCATTACGAAGGAGTAAAAAACAAGTGGAGGACAGTGAGGAAGAAAATGTCTACAGGGAAGTACCCAATATGTCTATAGATAGATTCATTCACTAGACCAGTTTTTTCAGCCTTGGCAGCATTAAGATGTATAAACTTCAGCTCCCAGAATTTCCTAGCTAGCTTGCTGACTGGAGTTGAAATCCACACATCATAAAGTTGCCCAGCTGAGAAGCACTAGAACAGTGGTTCTCAACCTGGGGGTCAGGACCTCTTTGTGGGTCAAACGACCATTTCACAGGGGTCACCTTAGACCATAGTTCCCTCTAAGCTGAGCAGTGAGCAATCGCTCACTTAAAAATCATCATCAACTCAGAGTTTTCCAAACCTGCCCAGAAGCCGAGAGGGAAAGAGTGAGAGGGAAGGAGAGAGAGAGGAAGAGAGGAAGAGAGAGAAACAGATAGAAAAAAGAGAGGAAGGAAAAGAGAAAGAGAAAGAATGGGAGTAAGGAAGAGAGAAAGAAAATCAAAATCTAGTTTGAAACTAGCTCAACTATTTAAGTGGCATTTTGATATTGATAGAGTTGCACTATTATGAGCTCACTGTTATAGTCACACAGTACAGTATTTTATTTTGAAATTCTGTGAGGCAAAACAGGGTGGGTTTTTTATTTGTTTGTTTGTTTGTTTATTTATTTATTTATTATTTCTGTGCTGCCCAGTCCCGAAGGGACTGCCGCTCAGACACTATACTTTTCCGCCCACCCCCACAAAAAATTAGAGGGAACACTGCCTTAGACCATGGAAAAAGACAAATTTCCCATGGTGGTTAGGAACTAAAGCTTCTATTCTGGCGCCTTGGGACATATTTTTTACAATCCGACCAATCAGGAGTTTATAGTGGGGCTGTCCTTCTGACCTTCCTGCCAATCAGCTTAAAGCTCTGTTGGGAGAATTGGCACTAGACTTATGGTTGGGGGTCACCACAACATGAAGAACTGTATTAAGGGGTCATGGTATTAGAAAGGTTGAGAACCACTGCACTAGAGGCATTCTCTCTACTTCAAGCCTTTCAACAGAACCAGGAGAACCATAAGTCTAAGATGTTTTAGCTCTGAATGCCCTACTCCAGGGCTGGGCTGCTATGGGTTCGCAGGGGTTCAGGAATAGCTAAGATTCTGTGCAGTTTGGAGAACCCCCAAATCCCACTCCTGGCCCTGCCCACCCCTCTCAGGAGTCCCCGTGCTGCCCATTTTGGATACAGGTAAGTGTAGGACACATGTGGAGGCTCGGGAACGGTGAAAAACAAGCCTACTGAAAGTTAGAGAAGGGGCCTCTGGAGCCTGGGGAAGCTCTTTTTGCCCCCCCTGGAGGCTCAAGGAAAGCTTCTGGTGCCCAGGGAGAGCAAAACCATCCCCACTCCCTAAGTCAGTGATGGCGAACCTATGACACGCATGTCAGCACTGACACGTGTAGCCATTTTCGGTGACACGCGGCCGCCGGAGAAACAGGGAGCTTTAGGGAGTGCAATTGCAACCGCAATTATTATTATTATTTTTCCTCTCCCATTAATTAAGAGGCCGGGCGATTTTCGCCCGGCCGATATTTGCGATGGCTGGGAGGGGTGAGAACACCACCTCCCAGTTGGGCGCGCCTGTGCAGAGTGCAGGCTCGCCCACACGCTGCCTTTGGCAGCACAAGCATGCCTGTCTGGCTGGGGGAAGAATCGCCCCGGCCGGACATCAGTTTCAGATGGGGGGGGCAGGCGGGGCGCCGCCTCCCAGCTGATTGGCGCGGCGCCAAGCATCGGAGCCCACCACGAATGGTGGTTGGCTCACAGGGGCCTCTGGGAGCGAGGAGAGGGGTTGCAGGCCTATTTCAGGGTCTGCACCCCTCGCCCCTCTGCTCCCTGCTCGCCTTTCAGAACGGTGTTATAAAGGGAGAGAGGGAGAAAGAGAGGGAGGGGAAGAGGGGAAGGAAGGAAAAGAGAGAGAGAAAGAGAAAAAAGTGGAAGAAAGAGAAAGAAAGGAAGGGAGAGAGAGAGAGAGAAAGAGAAAAAAGTGGAAGGAAGAGGGAAAGAAAGGAAGGGAGAGAGAGAAAGAGTGAGAGAGAGAAGATAGGAAGAGAGAGAGAGAGAAATGATAGAATAAAGGGGAGGAAAAAAAGAGAAATGAGAAAATGATTGAGGCAGAGAATGACAAGAAAGAGAGAGAAAGAGAGAGAGAAGTGACTCTTGATTTAAAGCATATGGTAAAAGCACTTAAATAATAACAGAGAAAAAAAACCCTAACCCTCACCTGTTTTTATTAATAGTTATGTTTTTGAATTTGCTGGTTGTTTTAGTTTTAATAGTAATAGAGTTTGGTTTTGTTTTATTATTAATTTCTTTTAATAAAAAAGGGATTTATTATTTATTTATATTTATATTTATTTATTTGTTTGTTTGTTTGTTTATCTACCTATCTACAAAATACCAACCTTCAATTGAAGATTTAGCCAATGAAATTCAGCAACAAAAAAGTCACTAAATCAGTGATGGCGAACCTGTGGCAGTCCAGCTGGACTGCCACAGGTTCGCCATCACTGGAAGAATTCCCCCTCCCCCTCACTTATCTTAGTTCATGGCACCCCACACAAGTTAAATAACAGCAAGACCAACAAAAGAAACCAACTGACAGATTAACAAAGAAGTCACTAAGTAGGTAAGTTAAATAATTATGCATATTTGTTATTTAAACTATAAATATCACAAAATTATGTTTTTTTCTCAAGGTGACACACCACCCGAGTTATGCTCAGTTTTTTGGCGAATTTTGACACACCAAGCTCAAAAGGTTGCCCAACACTGCCCTAAGTAGTGCAAGTAGCCAACTAGGCCATGCCCACCATGGCCACACCCACTCAGCAACCAGGCAGAGGACCCCTTGCTAAAATTTTTGAAGCCCACCTCTACCCACTCACCAACTCAGGCAATTGAAGCAATCAGTCAAACTAGAAGGAAAATCGTGCCAAGACGGCAGGCTTAAGGCCCTGCTGAAATGCATACAGTGTCCTACACAGGTTCTGCTCTTTCAGCTTCGGGCCTAACCTTGATATCATAGCAACTCCTTCTCCCAAATAAAATGAGAAAGGTGGTATTTCCGATTAGCAGCTAATCAGAGAAAAGGCCCTGTTCTGTGCAGTATAATGGCCGCATAGAGAAATTTGAAATAAGGAGGGATCACTGCTAAAGAAGGACTATCCCATGCCTAATCCTGTATCATTAAAAAATGATCATCCTCAGACACCAGTCTCACTTTGAACTAGCTGTGTAGGTGTTAATGGAGGCTGTTTTGTCTAAGAAGGGTGTTTTAAAAAGGCTGTTTAAACAGAGTATGTGTGCTTGAGTGGTTTATGTGCGTACTATCTCTATGTCTAAATGGAATGTGTGTATGTACATAAAATGGCTCATTTCAAAAACTGACAATATAAATAGATCTGTTTTCTTTTAACCAGATATTATAACACCAACTATCCACTACTATCAAAAAAAGGCGACTACAGTGTTCCCTCGATTTTCGCGGGTTCGAACTTCGCGGATGGCCTATACCACGGTTTTTCAAAAAATATGAATTAAAAAATACTTTGCAGGTTTTTTTCTATACCACGGTTTTTTCCGCCCGATGACATCATCGCCAAACTAATAATTTTTGCAAATAAATAACAAAAAAACTAATTGTTGTTAATAAATAATTATGTTTATAAATATCAGGATCACTAAGTGTCTTATTCAATGGTGAGTACCAGTAATAATGGTGAGTAAATGGTTGTTAAGGGAATGGGAAATGGTAATTTAGGGGTTTAAAGTGTTAAGGGAAGGCTTGTGGTATTGTCCATAGCCAAAATGGTGTATTTACTTCTGCATCTTTACTTCGCGGAAATTCGACTTTCGCGGGCGGTCTCGGAACGCATACCCAGCGAAAATTGAGGGAACACTGTAAATGAAATTCAAAGCACCCTTTTGAAATCAAGAATTGTGAACATTTATAGCAAAACCTGTTATAAAATTTATTTATTAAATTATAAAAGGAACAAAAAGGAAAAGGATAGGAACGAAAGGGGGGGTACACAAAATCAAAAGGATATAGGATCACAGTAAAGTTGTTGCATAGTAATAAAGCCTAGCAAAACCTATGAGACTTGTTAATGGTAGAAATATTCTGTTCACTGAAAAAGAACAATTATTAAATGTCCAGCATCCTGAAAACCTAACTAAATTCGCTTGGATTTTGCCTTACGTCTCTAGTAACTCTGGGTCTCTTCTAATAAGAATAATTGCATGTGAAAATCATGGACATTTATTTTTATTAACTGGATCTGTTCCACCAAGGCTTATGATGTATCAAGATTTTGGAAAAGTGCAAGACATTCATTTTATTTTAGTACTCAAGGGCTTTGCTTTAAAAAGTGACATTAAAAAGATATATTATTTGAGTAAATGAGTAAACGCACAAACTACAACAGAGGAAATAATTTGTCTTCCTGTTCAGTGTACTACTAGAGGTTTTCATTTTTTAAGATAATATCTTAAAATCTGGACAAGATTATCTGAAAGCTCCATGGATTCTGTTTTTTTGTGAACCAAAGAAGATATTTTTCCAGCTCTCCTTTGGAGTTTTACCACCAAATCGGATAGTTGACATTACTGTGAGCAAAAAGTCAGTATGATGATACAGTAAGAAGAAAAATGTCCAGCTGTCTTTATACCATATCTCATGGGAACACTGCAGAAGAAACCCGGGGCCCCTCAGTGTTGCTGAATTACTACTTCCAGCATTATTCATCAGAGGTTATGCTGGCTGACTGTTGAAAGAAATTGGATTGGAAGAGACCCAAAACAGGATCAATATGCAAAATGGCTCCTCTGAATGATGGGTTAGGGTTGCGCCGTCTTTGGCAGGATTAGTTAGGCCAAATATCACAGACAATGATGCAGAGGAGAAGTCTTCAGGAAAACCTTTGGGTGACTCAAGATTTTCAAAAAAAAAGAAGCCTGGAAGCTTCTGGATGCACATCTAATGGTATACTGTTACATTTTGTTTCACACACAGCACCAATCTTTTATTTTTATAGAAGCTAGTTTGCAAAAGGGCTTATCAAAAATGTCATCTTGCACATATAGATACAAGGTGCATTCCAAAAGTAATGCAATTTTTCTTTTTAAAAAAAGAAATGTATTGAACAGATTTGCACAAACACTTAAAATTCTTCAAAGTACTGTACTTGGGCCCCTACACATTTTTTCCAGCGACTCTGCCATGACCGGTACGCAGCCTGGAAGGCGCCTTTGGGGGCCTCTTGCAAGGTCTTCGTCACGGCTGATTGGATATCTTCTATGGATGAAAAACGCGCCTTGCCACAACATGCTACGAGTCCACAAAACATCAGGTGCCAATGCTGCCCCACTCCCTATAGTCCTGACAACGCCCCAGCAGATTTCTTTTTGTTCCCAGCCCTGAAAGGACCCGTTTTTCATTCATAGAAGAGATCCAATCAGCCGTGATGAAAACCTTGCGAGAGGTCCCCGAACACAACTACCGGTCATGGCAGAGTCGCTGGAAAAAATGTGTAGAGGCCCAAGGACAGTACTTTGAAGAATTTTAAGTGTTTGTGCAAATCTGTTCAATAAATTAGTTTTAAAAATTGCATTACTTTTGGAACGCACCCTGTACTAGCTGTTTTTCTTAAGAACAGCATGCTCACATAACCTGGTGCTGAAAAATGTCTATTCCTCGAGAATTTCTACTTGGCAGTTTTTTAAAAAAGAAATATGTTACCCCATGAATTATCTTTCCAGTAGGATGTTATTGGCAATAGTCAAAATTATATTCTTAAGCCTTGGAGTTACCATATTTTTTTTCTCATTCTCTATGAACTTTGCATTCACAGAGAAAAATTATGGAGAAAGTGAACAAAGAATGAAAATTGAGTTCATGGCAACGTATAAGTAAAAATTGAAAAAGAAGCTTCTTGAATGAAATGTCTCATTTCAGAGTAAAATGTCACATTTCAGAAAATTCAGAAATCCAGTTACCTTTTGAAAAGGGACAACCATGACCTGGATCAGGGGTCTCCATCGTTGGCAACTTTAGTCCATAAGTTTTAAAGTTGCCAAGGTTGGAGACCCCAAACCTGGAGGACTGAGAATCTCCATAGATATATACAGTGAAAGGCTACCAAAGTTTTTCCTACCACACTGTGGGTGTGGCTTATGCAGGACACCCTGCATTTTCTTTCAACATCTTTCAGTGCAAATTGGGTGTTCTGGGGTGGAGCTCCATTTTTGCTATCCCACTGCGTTCTCCCCCCCCCCCCCCCCCCCCCATCCAGGCAGTAGCCCATGCCTGGATATATAAGTCCCAAAAATAAATACTTGCCTGAAAGCCAATTCTCTTGGGGGGGAAAAATTAGTCAAAAACCAAAAATGGGACCATTTGCATGTTTACTCAGAAATAAATCGCCACAATGTAAAAAATGATGTTGAGACTCTAAAAAGAGTGCAGAGAAGAACAATAAAGATGATTACGAGACTGGAGGCTGAAAGATATGAAGAATGGTTGCAAGAATTGGACATGTCTAGTTTAATGAAAAGAAGAACCAGGGGAGACATGATAGCAGTGTTCCAATATCTCAGGGGTTACCACAAAGAAGAGGGAGTCAGGCTGTTCTCCAAAGCACTTGAAGTTAGAACAAAAAACAATGGTTAGAAGTTAACAAGGAGAGAAGCAATTTAGAACTGATGTGAAATTTCCTGACAGTTAGAACAATTAATCAGTGGAACAGCTTGCCTCCTGAAGTTGTGACTAATCCAACACTAGAAGTTTTTAAGAAGACGTTGGATAACCATTTGTCTGAAGTGGTGTAGGGTTTCCTGCCTAGGCAGGGGTTGGAGTAGAAGACCTCCAAGGTCCCTTCCAACTCTGCTATTCTATTCTATTCTAAATCCATGGAGTTCTGTGGAGGTTGTCTCTGGAGGGAATATAAAACTTGCAGTCTACAGCAGTTTGGAGTTCATGAGGATTGGTTATTGTAAGGAAATTCCTTGCAGAATTGCAGGGCTATAAATGCATATATGGTTTGGGCCGGGCAAGCTGTTCAGAAGGAATTTGTAATGGTATGTGGGAATGACCTTGGAAAACAGAAGCCTCAGACTAGGCAATAGATAACAGGCAGTGAAGAAACATCTCAGAGAAGTCTTCAAAGAAAAAAAGGAAGTCCAGTTGCCTTCTGAAAAAGCGTTTTTTGGACAACCATGGCCTGGATGACTGAGAAGAGGCAGCTGAGACAAGAAGCATCTTAGCCTGTAGAAGGATTGGGAATGTACCAAGCCATCTCAGAAAGCCCCTCCCTAATTTTTTGGACTGTAAAGGGGATTAGAGAGCTATTTCCTTTTCAGACTTGGAAGATGATTTTTAAAATAATAATAACATCATTATTATATTTTATAAACAAATCTTAAAATACAAACTAACATAAAGATTAGAGGGGAATGAAAGGTCAGATTAAAAAAGAAGCAAAAATGGTGTTTTGTGTTCTCAATAAAAAAAAATTTAAAAAAAAGAAGAAGCAAAAATACATCGGACAAATATTTTAAAAAGTCACTTCCCACTTTTTTTCAATAAAAGGCTAATAGTTCTATACAATGATCTCTCTCTAGTTCAAATGAATATTCAATATTTAAATCTAGACTTCAAAGATTCTGTTAATGCAGTGCTTCTCAAGTATTTCCTGTTACACTCCTCCCCCAAGAAAGAAATAAACATTTTGCACCCCCCAAGTCTTCGATCTGGGCCCCAATGGAATTCTAGTGTTAATTTGTATTATTTTACTTAATAATAATAATAAGCTCCAATCACTCATAGCGAATGGTGTGGAAGGAGGCTTTAGGGTGCCTTTCAAAGCTTTCACCCAGCTTTAGAGAATGCTTCTCCTTATCCAGCAGCATTTTGGCCACACCTTTCATGGCTATCGCAGTGCCCGCCAAGAATAAGAACCCACGCAATTGCCATGCCTTTCCTGGTCACCTTTTCTTCTGGGCTCGGAGCAGGATGCAACGGGGAAAACACTCCCTGTCCAGGGGAATTGATCAAGAGGGACCATGCATGTTCCCCAGGGTCACACACGCCCCCTGGCATCACTCCACATGCCCCCGGGGGGGGGGGTGCCCCACTATTTGAGAAGCACTGTGTCAATATAACCTTGCAATAAAGGTAGAGTTAGTACTTCTGTGTGGACTTCTTTTCTGGACTATCTCACAAGGCTGAGAAGAAGTTTGCAAAGTGACCAAATAAATTATCCAAGCCATCAGCTCAAACTTTACTGCAGGTGTTCAGGGGTATCCCCAATACAGTGTTCCCCCAATTTCCGCGGGGGATGCGTTCCGAGACCGCCCACGAAAGTCGAATTTCCGCGAAGTAGAGATGCAGAAGTAAATACACCATTTTTGGCTATGGACAGTATCACAAGCCATCCCTTAACACTTTAAACCCCTAAATTGCAATTTCCCATTCCCTTAGCAACCATTTACTCACCATTATTACTGGTACTCACCATTGAATAAGACACTTAGTGATCCTGATATTTATAAACATAATTATTTATTAACAATATTTTTTTTTTGTTATTTATTTGCAAAAATTATTAGTTTGGCGATGACATATGACGTCATCGGGTGGGAAAAACCGTAGTATAGGGAAAAAAACCGCGAAGTATTTTTTAATTAATATTTTTTGAAAAACCATGGTATAGGCTATTCGCGAAGTTCGAACCCGCAAAAATCGAAGGAACACTGTACCAGGTGTCTGTCTGCAAGTTAGACAAGACTTCACACAGGATTACCACTTCATCAAACAGAAAAGTCAGAGAATCACTTCCCATGCTTTGCAACATGTCCTTTTGCCCATTACTACCATCTGGCTTAATGACAAGAGAAAACTATTGCTCATTAAAAAGAAAAAAAGATAACAATAATGCTCTACATGCTAAACGGATGTTCTCATAGAGAGCAACAAATAAGTGGAAATGAACCATAAAAGAGCATAGCTTGTAAAAGTACTAATAGCATCATTTCAAGTTGCATAATCGGAAGTCCCTTTTTGAATGGCATGGTACTTACTTAAATGGAACAGCATACATATCATGGATAGCAACATTTGAAAAGTCTTGCTTTCTTCGCCCCCACCCCACCACAAAGCAAGTCATTTTAATCAGCAGTGTTGGAACACTGAGCTAAAAACACACACCAAGACCTGAAACTCAGAAAGGCAAAATGAAACAAAAGAAGTCCACGGCCCTTTTCATTTGTATGCTACAACCCAGCAGTCCCCAAACTATTATCAGACACCAAATAATGGTACTGTATAAATTAAAACATTTGTCTTGCAAGCTGCCTGTTAAACAAGATGGGAATGCAGGCATGGTAATAATAAACTTATCAATCACACATATCATCAAGTGCAAAGTGGCTTTGTCAATACAGTAATTCAGCCATGAATGGAAACAAAGTTGTCCCATGTGAGCCATTCCAAAACTTTCATGTTTTTCTTTATATTGTCTCTACTGCAGGGACATTTCCCCCAGATTTGCTTTAGGGCAGTGATGGCTGTTGTGGTTAGCTCTGGCCCAGCTCCTGCCCCAAGGAATGTGCAGGTGGATGTGGGGGAAACATCCACATGCCGCAGGCCTGTTTTGCTCCCGATGGAATCTGCCGATGAAGCCTCCTCTGACCAAGGAAGCGTGAGTGACAGGGAAGAGGGGAGTTTGGCAGACAGCCCAGGAGGAGATCAATTATCTATATCATCCTTGGATTCTGAACAAGAATTAATGACACATCCACGCATGCGTAGATTGATGTATAGGAGACAACAACTGAAGGATTATTACAAGAGAAAATGAAGCCACCTGTGGTTGGGTGGGGCTGCTGTAATTAGTGCTACAGATAAAAAGAACAGCGTGCTGGTTTAGCCTTGTGGCAGTTTATCTGATTCATTGTTTCGTCAAGATCGTGGTTTTTGTGCTGTTCAAGATTGTGTGTGGACTCTCTGGACTTTAGAATTGGACTCAATTTCCCAGTTATTGGGTGAGCAATTGGATTGCATTTAACCTGTGCCTAGTGTGTACCATAAAATCCCTTTGACATTTAAAAAGGGAGCTGTTTCTGTTTTTCTGTTTATAAAAACTTTTGGGTTTTCCTTTTATCGTGTGGTGTGTGTCTCCCTGGGCCAATTACCCTGTAATTAAGGGCGGTTGAAACACGCCGGCAGAACAATGGCGAACCTTTTTTTCCTTGGGTGCCAAAAGCATGCACACACACATGATCATGCATGTGCGAAGCCGGTGCAGAAGTTGATGAGAAATTAACAGTTTGCCACATTATCTAAAGAAGGCCTGATGTTTATGGGAACTTGGAAGGGGTGATTTTCATGAGGGAACAGATGCAGCCACAAAGCATTCTTTTGAGTGGTTCAAGGACATCCTATGCCCACCCACCTGAGCGGAAGTGGAGGAAGGACTTGCCAAGGGATGTCAGATTTAGGTTTCCCAGTGTAGGTTGACTCCGGAAATAAATTGGAACTTTGAGGAATACTTTGACTTGGATTCTGATTTAATTTGGATGTTACCTGGAACTTTGACAGCATGTGCAAATGCCCAAACCCATAGTTCAGTGCCCCCGATCTCCGATTTCCCTGTGCATGTGGGGGCGATCACCCCATGCTGCCCCATCCCTGTGCATACAATGCCCCCGCTCCATTTCCCGACTTCAGGTAGGCCCGGTGGTCCCACCTTTTCACCCTCCCCCAGTCTTCAGAGGTTTTCCTGGAACCTAGGGAAGGTGAAAATGTCTTTCCCCACCCCCAGAAGCCAAAAAAGCCGCCCCCTGAGCCTCCACACAAACCAAATATCAACTGGCTGGTGCGCACATGTACATTGAAACTCAACTAGAACAACGGCTTGCATGCCTGCAGATATGGCTCCACATGCCACCTGTGGCACCCATGTCATAGGTTCGCCATGACTGCTTTAAGAACTTCTGCCAGCTTAGTTTTGCATAATTTGTTGTCTTTCTCTAATGATGACCTTGTCTCCAAATGTAGAGCTGCCAGACTTGAGCTGCATAAAATCCAGAAGTTGGCTTGATGGTAACAAAGAGATTTAGGAAGCACTCTTATACTGCCATTTGGTAGTAATCTACAGCAGGAGTCTCCAAATTTGGCAACTTTGAGACTTGTGGACTTTAACTCCTATAATTCCTCATTAAACATGTTCAATGTTCTCATAGGGGGAATGTGGCTGTTTGGGGAATTCTGGGATTTGAAATCCACAATTCTTAAAGTTGCCAAGTTTGGTAGTGTTGAGAAGCTATATATTATGATGGCAGTCTTTGGCAATAAGTTATATAATGAATATGGTTGCTTTTTTAGCAAATGTTTTTCTACAGCTCTAATAAGCCAAAGAAG
>NC_091952.1:187113816-187136316 GCF_031021105.1 Erythrolamprus reginae | reverse complement strand
CTATCCATTATCCTCAACTGGTGATCCCAGACATGAAGCTTTCAGCATGCCTGCTTTTTCTCATTTAACCTCCTGTCTGTCATCTTTACTGTATAGACATCAGGAAGGAAATGCTAACCAGCTGACTCTACAACATGACAGTAGGACTTCATTGATCAGAAATACGTTGATTTATTGTTTTTATGAAGTTGGAAATTTGCTAAAAGCATTGTATGATCCCTCATACAACTTTAAATTGATAAAGCCTTTCACTAAATTAAGTATGTGTTATTGATAGCTGTTACCATGAAAAGAGGAGAGTTACTCATACTTTCATTCCAATATTAAAAACTATACATCCACTAAGTGCAAAAAGGGGTGGAGAACTTAATGCACATTTAATTTATATGTGCCAAAAATGGTAGTAAATACTTGTATTTCAATATTTTTCATTGGAGAAATGTTTGAAAATGTGGCCTCCTGCTCTGCTTCTTGCCTGGGTATGATCGAGATTTTTTTTTTTTAAGTACAAAGCTTTGACAGCTTGCTTGAACTTAATTGATTGATGGCTACTTGGGATGTGCCTGCTTAGACGCAAAGCCATATTGTGATCAGGAGCATTAGATAACCTTCAGCTATTGTTAGATGCGTCAGCCTTATGCACTCTGTATGATAGTCAGCTCTAAAGAATCCTGTGGTATTCATTTAATTGTGACAATTGTGAGACTTAAGCCGCCATATCTGAAAGTGGCAAAGGCATGTAAGCAGAGTGGACAAAAGCCAGGAAAATCTCCTTCATGGAAAGGAGCCATGTCGTTAAGGCAAAAAAAGTTGGACCTGACCACCTGACAAGCCCCTCCACAAGCCTCAGCCACAAAGGAATTGGGCCTGCAAGGGAAGCCCCTCTACACCAACTCTGGTGGATAAAAAGAGATCCTGAAGCCAACCTCATCCTTTGAGTCATTTTTGGATTCCAGACTTGGTGACTTGGTCCCTCTGCAGTGTCTGGCAATCTAATAGTGGATGTTGGATAAGTGTGTGTGATTGTGTGTGTAAGAGCAGAAATATATCAGTAAAGGTTTGCTGTTATTTTAAATGCACTGGGTCTCTGTATTTAGCTGTAGTTTTTTAATTATTAGATTTGTTTGGTACGCTTTGTTTCTATATTTATTCTGTGAACCGCCCCAAGTTTTCGGAGAAAGGTGGCATACAAATCTAATAAAATAATGATAATGATAATGATAATGATGGTGATGGTGATGGTGATGGTGATGGTGATGGTGATGGTGATGGTGATGGTGATGGTGATGGTGATGGTGATGGTGATGGTAATAATAATAATACAGTAGTCCCTCTCTATACCGTGCTTCACCTAGTGTGGCTTCACTTCATCGCGGGTTTCTGAGGAAGTCGATCGGCAGATTTAAACAGCCCGCCGAACTCGATCGGCAGGGTTTTTTTTAAAAAAAAACTAAAACTAAAATTGTAAATACTGTATTTAAATACTGTATCTAAAATAAATACTGTGTGGGAAGGGTTTATAAACACTTAAAACAATGAAAACTTACTAAACAATTACAATATAAATACTTAAATAAGTACTATCAGTCGATAAATTCCCCATCGCGGATTTCACCTATCGCGGCCAGGTCTGGAACGTAACACCAGCGATAGGTGAGGGACTACTGTAATAATAATAATAGTAATAATAATAATAATAATAATTATTATTATTATTGTTGTTGTTGTTGTTGTTGTTGTTATTATTATTATTATTATTATTATTATTATTATTATTATTATTATTATTATTATTTTGAAGAACTGGTTGTGCCTCAGCATTCAGTTGATTTGGGGCTGAGTGTGGTAATTTTCCAGGCCTGTGAGTGTGTGGTTGAGTGACCATAAGCTGAACCTGAAAGCACACTTATTGAACACCATTCAAAGGACTAATTCTCATTTAGGTTTAGCTTAATTTAAAGGAAAGAAATATACATCATCATGTTAACCATAGAGGTAAACACTTTCAGATACTTATGTCCAGCCACAAACATTTCCAAAACATTTCTCAGAGCTGTTCTCTTGAGGAAATATGCAACCTATAGGACAGTGATGGTGAACCTTTTTTGGTTCAGGTGCCAAAAGGGTGTGCAACAACACATGCATGCTTGTGTGCCCACACCCATAATGCAATGCCCTTCCCCCATGTATGTGCACAACCCCCATGCTGCCCTTCCACACATGTGTACAATCCCTCTCTTGCACATGTGAACAGGCCGTACTGAGGCTTCCAGTAGGCCCGTTTCCGAACTTCCATTTGGCCCATTTGACTGTTTTTCGCCATTCCCAGGCTATATGAGGCTTTCTTGAACTCTGGGAATGGTGAAAAATGGCCAAAAAGAAGGTTAAAAATTCAGCTGGCCAATGCACGCATGCACGCTGGAGCTGACATAAGGAAACACCTCATGTGCTCTCAGATATGGCTCCATGTGCACATGTGCCACAGGTTCTCCATCACTGCTATAGGACTACACAAAGATGCCTAGAGACTTGTACCTTTCTCTGTAAGCATTTCAAAAGAGCATTTAATCTCTATTTTTAACAAGGCAGATATAGATATTCCTCAATTGATGACTGTAATTGATCCAGAATTATGGTTGTAAGTTTAGGTGGTCATAAATTGAGGCATCCTGTGACCCAACTTGATTTTTTGTCATTTTTTAAAAAGGGTTGTTAAGGAAACCCCAGGGTTGTTCAGTGTTAAACAAAGACCATGGTCATTAAATGAATCCATTATCCCCCAATGGGTGTGGGGTTTTTTTTGGGGGGGATGGTTGCCAGAGACTAGAAGTAAATGCCAAAGCCCAGCAAAAAAAGTTGTGAATCGTGAACGGGGGGTGGGGGTGGGAATTTCTTCAGAACATTCAAATCCAGCCTGATAATGACTATAGTGAAAATAAAAGCTGTACAGTAGTACTTCTACTTAGGAACTTAATTTGTTCCGTGACCATGTTCTTAAGTAGAAAAGTTTGTAAGAAGCAATTTTTCCCATAGGAATTAATCTAAAAGTAAATAATGTATGCGATTGGGGAAACCACATAAAGGGTGGAGGCCCTGTTTCCTCCCAGGAGATTCCTAGAGAGGCCCCATGGAGGCTTCCCCCCGCCTTTTCCAGCCCTCTTTCCGCCCAAGAGATTCCTAGAGAGGCCCCACAGAGGCTTCTCCCTGCCTTTTCTAGTTACAGTTTTGGAGGCTCCGGTTTGTAAGTGGAAAATGTTTCTTGAGAAGAGGCAAAAAAATCTGAAACACCCAGTTCTTATCGAGAAAAGATTGTAAGTAGAGGCATTCTTAGGTAAAAGTGACCACTGTATTTTAGTATTTCAGCAGATGAAAACGATGAAGCATACAGTTGGGTAGGATTATATTTCATCTAAGTACCATAAGATACTTGTATTTCATATAAGTACCCTAATGTATAGCCACATCCGCCACCTTCTATTCCTTTAATCCTACCCTTTTCTGGTTTGTTTGTTTTTTGTCTAGTTTATCAATGCGTTTATAGTGGGTAGTGTACCCCTTCCAGACCCTGATGATGATATTACACATAAAATGAATGTATTTCACCATTTCATTTGTCTCAGGTTTCCACGAGTTCAAGAAATGTGCTGGAACAGCTGCCCTGTGTCAAAATTGTCTATCAGTAGATTTGCTCTTTTTATCACAAGCCCAGTGTTTTTCTTTGTCCAAATAAACTGAAAAGAAGAAATCGAACAACAACAACAAAATCTCCTCAGAAATGCTTTCAGAAGTTCAGACTGTAAATCTTTCACTCAGACACAACCAAAAGCTGTGGGGAGAGGTGAGAAGTAGTAGGATTCTTCTCTCTCTCTCTGTCTTTCTCTCTTTCTCTTTCTCTCTCTCTCTCTCTCTCTCTCTCTGTCTTTCTCTCTCTCTCTTTGTCCTTTAAGATAAGTTTTAAAACATCACTGCCTGGAAAACCCCAGTTGGATCATGTAGTCTTGAGAAAAAACTTTCTTGTTCTGGATTAGCTGTAAAAGAATGAAGGAGATGAACCCTGAAAGGGGTTTTTTTCCCCATGGTTGTAAACAAATAATTTGTGAGCTCTCTGCACTTCAGGACACAAATAGACCCAAGAATTAGAAGCGCCCCTAGCTGACCAGTCTGTACATATATCATTGGTCTGGTGTAATGAAGATTACCTGATAAAGATCACAATATGACACTTTTCCTTTTGCGTTGGCTGCTGAACAGCCGGGAACTGTTTTCCGCGATGGGCCAGCTATTGATCCTGGCCCCCTCCTGCCAGTGATGCAGTTAATGGGAATTCCACAGGCAAATAAAAGCTACATTTTGTCTTCATTTTCATCTGAAATATGAGCTGGTCCTTTGTACTCTAGACAGTCATTTATTACTCATTTTCCTTTATTGATGTTTATGAGCTGAAGCATAAAATGATTCTCAAACGTAGTTTAATTGAGGCAGCAGTTGACATTGCGACCATGATTACGGCTGCACCATCAACTACATTAAGGTTTACTTTTCATTGAGCTTCGAGCGGCGTGCGCTGGAAAGTATCCCGAAAATGCAACTCGGCTGAAGCTAAAGAAATATGTCGATTTGTCTTCATAGGTACTGGGGGAGAAAAAAGCCCCAAGTCCTTAACAAACAGCAACAGAGCAGTAAAGTGTTTCTTATTACTTCACATTCACTGAGATTTTCCCCCTCCTCTTTTTCAAATTCCTTCTGCCTAAAAGTTATTGTTTAAAACCGCCTTTCTCCTCCACTTGGTGTGTGTGAAAGTGTATATATATATATGATTGTGATTGCTTTTCAAATAAGTGGAAAGACATGCCATCCACATAACAGAGGGAAGGCCGAAGCGCTCAGTTCATTTGTAAAATGGTAAGGACAATCAATATGGTGGGGAAGTATTTTTATATGCAGTTATTAACTCATAAGCTACAGTATATCTCATCTCATTTCAACAACAGCTGAGGTCTCCATTTCCCCCTGGAGGCCCCTGCAGGTCCCATTATGAGAATCATAAATAATATGTGCTAATGAGATATGAATTGATTATGTTGGAAAAGCTGACATTTTCATCCATCATTCTAAATGATGTTTAACAATGGATTACCAGCCAGTAATTCCTCTGATATGAGATTAAATAAAATAGCAGGCTGTTTCAGCAGGCTAGCTCAAGGAGATGGCAATAAATCTGCTCAATTACTGTATTACCAATCCGTTTTTCACTGCTAAGGATATTATTATTTCATTTAGACTTGTTCATGCATCATAGATTATTTTATTTCAGTCAGTCAATGGGAGAAACTGCAGTATTTTATTCACTGGTCTGCAAAGACCAGGCTTTGATGGAGTACAGTAAAAGAAACTTGGTAGGTCCTGGGCAGCTTGAGGACAAGGCAGAGGGCTTCGGGTGGGTTTCAAGGTGGGGAAACCCCAAAGCAAAACCAGGGCAACACCCCCCCCCCCCCGAATTTAAGAAAACACTATTGTCTTTGGAACCTAATCTCCTTTACCTATTTACTTTTTACATCTCTACTATTTACTCTTCACTTAAGGATACTGAGAAACTGATCAATTGAAATGAAATTATTGTATCCTCTAAGATGATTTGTGATTCACCTGTGGTATATTGGGAATTAGATCACTGTGGCTGTCCATTGGCCTGGTAAATTAGATTGCAAACAATGATAATATAATGGCGCAGTTTTTATCCTCCACTCTCCAGCCTGGGTGGGGGAGACATACAGAGTTGCTTAGCAGATGTAGCAAAGGGTTATCATTTACAATTCTCATTGGCTTATCATTGATCATCATTTTGTTGCCTGTGGTAAAGGACAAGGATGGAACGTAGGAGTGGAGGTGACCCCAGTTGCTGACCAGTATCTGCAGAATTTATTATACTCTGTCACTAAGATAGTTTCCTCAAACTCAGCTGAAGGTAGCTAAGAGATGGAAGGACACGGCCAAAAATCAGTCCCTGAAGCATTGGCTCTTATTCTTCTTATAACACGTAATTCAGCTTTGGAATTCACTACCACAACATGTGGTGCCAACTGATAGTTTGGCTGGTTTCCAAAAAGGTTTGAACCAAATCATAGAAGTCATAGGGATAAATGTCTATTAGCCATAATAGCAATGTGACTGTCTCTGCACACTATCAGGTGCAGAGGTCTTCAAACTTGGCGACTTTAAGGCTTGTGGAAGTCCACAAGACTAAATGTTGCCAAGTTGGGGGACCCCTCATCTAGTTGGTTGGCCCTTGTGTAAACAAACTGCTGGACTAGATAGACCAGAGGCCTGATCCAACAGGACACTGATTATTCATTTATGTCACATACACACCACATTTACATAAAAAATACAAGAGATAAAATATTAAATTTTAAATCTAAAAACTAAAATATTATAAACATCTATCTAGATTATAGGTACAGCTAAAGTATTTACTCACTAGATGCCCTTCCTGATTCCTATGTGGTGTTCACAGCAGAGAATAACTCATTGTGCCCAGAGAAAGAAATATCTACCACTACCTATCAAACTCACAGTCTCCTGATTGCGAGGCGAGAGTTCCATGTTTAGGCTACCGTGCCACTTGGCAACAAAATCTCCATGAGAGATTCTCTATTTGGCATTCTGTCACTATATGTCAGACAGAATATATAGAGAGCACCAGCAGATCTACCATGCCTCTGCTTATATTCTTATGTTCTAATCTTGTATCTGACACAACTGCCTAACTATGTACAGCCTGTTTTGACAATATGCCAATATTCTAACCAATAGTTTGAAGAGAACTTTTGCTATAAAGAGAATATCTTGCCAAATACCAAGATCAGACAGCAGTTGCATAAGAGCAAAACCTCTACTGGCTATCCAGTTTAGCTAATCTGAGATAATGTTCTTTAATAGAACCGTTGGTCATTAAAAAAGTAAACAGATGATTATCAAAGATCTGTCTGATACAACTAGAGCTTTTTTTCAACTTGCTGCTCTTCAGAACCACTGGATTGGTTTCCAGAGAGTTTGGATGGTAATTATGGAGTTATAGTGTGTTGGACTACAACTTGGATTCCAGATTGAGGGAGAGTATATTTTTTTCTTTTATTGACTATTACATGAATTGGCTACATATGACTACAAATATAAGAAGAACTTTATCATCATCAACAGCAATAAATATATTCTAAAAACATAGCTGACTGGCTGATTTTCGTACTAATAGATTTGGGTCCAATGTTAATGTTATGTTAATGTTAGAAGGCATATCTGAAATACATAGACTACTTGTTTTGGATTACCATAAAATAGTTCTATACTCCCTTAATGCCTTTTAAATATTAGTATAGAAAAGCTATATTTTTATGGCTAGCCAGGAAATCAAGTAATCCGAATAATTGTCGAATGATCAAAAGCTTGATATTTAAGATATGTAAAACAAAATCAGTGACAATGTTTGTGGAGGTTGAATTTATTCTTCAGATAACTGTATTGCTGAATATTTAGTGTCTAGGTAAAGTAAATATATAATTGTGTCTAGGTAAAGTAGTTTTATTTATTTATATATTTATTTATTTATTTGATTTTTTTAATGCTGCCCTTCACTTAGATTCAGGGCAACTTACAACATGTTAGCAATAGCATTTTTTAACAGAGCCAGCATATTGCCCCCACAATCTGGGTACTCATTTTACCTTCCTCGGAAGGATGGAAGGCTGAGTCAATCTTGAGCTGGTGATGGGATTTGAACCGCTGACCTACAGATCTACAGTCAGCTTCAGTGGCCTGCAGTACAGCACTCTACCTGCTGCGCCACCCTCTATCTCTATCTCTATCTCTCTCCCTCTCTCTGTCTCCCTCTCCCTCTCCATCTCCCTCTCCCTCTCCCTCTCCATCTCCATCTCTATCTCTATCATCTCAATCTCTATCCATGTCTGTCCATCCTGTCTATTTTACCTCATTTTACCCACCTTGGAAGGATGGAAGGCTGAGTCAACCTTGAGCCTGTGATGAGAGTTGAACCACTGACCTGCAGATCTAGCAGTCAGCTTTAGTGGCCTGCAGTACAGCATTCTAACCGCTGCGCCAAAAAAAAAAAACATTTACCCAAGAATATTGCATTATTTGTAGAACAGTTTCCCAGCCCATGCAAAACTGTGCATAATTAAGTCACAGTGAACCAATGGCTCACAAATCCAAGACTGCACTCAACTGAATCAAATTCAAACAATTTGTCCTTGTTATTGCTGATATTCAGAGGAAGGAACAAATATTTCAGTGAGGAAGGAAGACTGTTTCTCATTGGACATTCACAGTTTTCTAGAAAATGGGAGTTCCTCTAAGAAAACAGGTTTTATTACACATATAAGGGTGACATATACAGATATAGTCAACCGGGAACATTTTAAGAATTCTGATTGGGAATAAAAGAAAGAGACAAAGTTGACTTTTTAGAAGTACAACTTTAAGCTCGTTAGAGACAAACAAACAAACTTTAGAATGGACCCAATTATTTGTTCACTCTTGCTTCTCAAATATTCTCCCAAAAGACAGCAGTATCCCTCCCCCCCCACTGTGTAAGATATAATTGGACAATCCTTTGGTGGATAGACCATCTAAAATACTTCCAGATGGAAAGCTCCAAAATAACCAGGTCACATATATGTGACTGATGATTCTGAAGATTAATTTGAGATTTCTAACAGCAGATAACTTATTTAGGGCTTAATTTAAATGGCTCATGTATAGCCATCAAAATAGCAATTAAACTACTATGGAAACAGATTTTGGCAGTAACAATACAGATTTTTTTTCAAAGGCTATCAAAAGAAAACTTGAAGGCTGTGCATGGACTTGTGGACCATGGTCGAAGGTGTTTGCAAACCCATAGTTCAGAAAATATTGTTTCATTCAGTTCCAATCTATTAAAATCTTGGGAGAGCCAAAACAGCACACTGTTTTACAAATGGCAGTGGTTTTCTTTAGTAAAGGAGCTTTCCCTTGGCCTGCCTGTTGATAACAAGATAGTCAGAAAAGGCATAGCAAGATACAAATGTATTCAGCACCATCTCAAAGATAGGCCTTTATTTTCTTGCTACTTGTTGGAACATAAGGAAGATAGATTTCTTTGATCTGAACTATAGTATTGTTTTTCTTGGATTCTAGCCCAGCAACAAAAGGAAAGGTACCGTGTGCACATGTATGTTCAACCTGTAGCCTCAATTAACCCATAGGCTTTCCCTGTAGCCCTCCCTCTAGATGTTTATACAATTAATATTGTTTCTTTATGAGAAACAGGGGAATTTCAAGAACCAGAGGTTAAGTGTCTCAAACAACTTCCAAGTTGATTTTATGCTGTGGTGGAAACTCAGAATTTTAACTCTCCAATCGGGAATGGTTGAAATTCTTTTCTATACTTACCATTTTAGGGTCTGCTTTATTACAAGTGATAGATCAAATACTGTCAAAAGAAGAGAGAATATCTGTCTGTCTGTCTATCTACCTACCTGCCTACCTACCTACCTACTGTTGTGGTTAGCTCTGGCCCAGCTCCTGCCCCAAGGAATGTGGAGGTGGATGTGGGGGAGGTATCCACATGCCGCAGGCCTGTTTTGGTCCCAGTAGAATCTGACAACGAAGTCTCCTCTGACCAAGGAAGCATGAGTGACAGGGAAGAGGGGAATTTGGCAGACAGCCCAGGAGGCGATCAGTCATCAGTATCAACCCTGGATTCTGAACAAGAATTAATGACACATCCACGCATGCGTAGAGTGATGCATAGGAGACAACAACTGAAGGATTATTACAAGAGAAAATGAGGCCACCTGTGGTTGGGTGGGGCTGCTGTAATTAGTGCTACAGATAAAAGTGCAGCCTGGTGTTTTAGCCTCATGGCAGTTTATCTGATTCATTGTTTCATCAAGATCGTGGTTTTTGCTGTTCAGGATTGTGTGTGTGGACTCTCTGGACTTTAGAATTGGACTCAATTTCCCAGTTATTGGGTGAGCAATTGGACTGCATTTAACCTGTGCCTTGTGTGTACCAGAAAATCCCTTTGACGTTTAAAAAGGGAGCTGTTTCTGTTTTTCTGTTTATAAAAACTTTTGCGTTTTCCTTTTATTGTGTGGTGTGTGTCTTCCTGGACTAATTACCCTGTAATTACAGGCGGTTGAGACACGCCGGCAGAACACCTACCTATCTATCTATCTATCTATCTATCTATCTATCTATCTATCTATCTATCTATCTATCTATCTATCTATCTATCTATCTATAAACATACACATACACACACATACACACACATACATTGAACATCTCATTCACTCTAAAAAGGTGCGTGTGTGTGTGTGTACGGGGGTGGGTTGCAAAAAAAAAAATCAATCTCCCTATTCACCTAGAGTCCCCTAGGGTACAGATTGCTGGACATCATGGATATTTTGCAACTACTTTTTGACGTATGTTCTGATGAAGAAGATCAATGCTTTCCCCCCTGGGGAATGAAAGACTGCAAAGTCCAAATAGCCAGAAGTTTGTATGTATATTATCTAATGGCAAACAGCACAGGAGTCAGAATTGAGCGCATTTTCCTTGACAATAAATGAAAAGTAGTTTGGCCAAAATGTAGTTCCATTGCTTCAGGTACCGAAGTTCTCTCTCTCTCTCTCTTTTTTAAAAGAAGTAGACTAAACCATGAATAAAGTTGCAGTGTTACCACTTGCTCTGTTACTTGTTTATTTCAGAACCAGTCCTATATAGAAAAAAAAGGCATATAATGCTCACATCATAGATTTCAAATTCTTCCACACTAAAAAAGAGTGAAAACCTGGGACAGCTGGATAGCTAAATATCTAATTTAGTATTAGCATTTGTGTATCAAAGAAAGGTTCAGTACAGTCATGGACTAACACCCACTAATAGTTTTAAACATCTTTTTGTCCCTTCTTGTCTATATGATGTGCAGAAGGCTGTGCACCTTTGGTTAGAGCATTTGGGGATAAAGAAAAATCAATAATATAAAATTGTATGAGTGGCCCTTTCTCATCATGATTTCTTAAAGTATCCCACCTTGCACATAAGTTATGTATTAACATTGTCTTAAGTTCTGGGGTTACTAGAAGTAGAAATAGAAGCTATTTTTTATCAGATCATTTATTTCCATTTAATATTAACTGGTATGGCTGCAGAATCAAAATTGACTTTTTGAGATGAAAAGCCCAAATATTTTGTAAACTGTCAGAGCTTTATAAATAATTCCCAAAGGGTCAGACTGAAAGATCAGCACAATGCTACATTGAGATGGACTTTCTTCATGTCGCTTATTATTATTATTATTATTATTATTATTATTATTATTATTATTATTATCATTATTATTATTAATATTACTATTATTATTATTAATTAGATTTGTATGCCGCCCCTCTCCGTAGACTCAGGGCGGCTTACATCAATGATAAAAACAATATATAATGACAAATCTAATAGTTAGAATCTAAAATAACAATAATACATTTAAAAAGTCTAAAAAACAAAAAAACCCAATATATAAAACACATACATACAGTCATATCATACACAGAAAACTACATAGGCAGGGGGAGATTTTTCAGTTCCCCCACGCTTGATGACAGAGGTGGGTTTTAAGGAGTTTACGAAAGGCAAGGAGGGTGGGGGCAGTTCTAATTTCTGGAGGGAGCTGATTCCAGAGGGTCGGAGCCACCACAGAGAAGGCTCTTCCTCTGGGTCCCGCCAAATGACATTGTTTAGTTGATGGGACCCGGAGGAGACCAACCGGTTGCTGGGATTTGTGCGGCAGAAGGCGGTCTCATAGATACCCTGGTCCGGTGCCATGAAGGGCTTTATAGGTGATGACCAACACTTTGAATTGTGACCAGAAACTGATCGGCAACCAATGCAGACTGCGGACTGTTGGAGTAACATGGGCATATTTGGGAAAGCCCATGATTGCTCTCGCAGCTGCATTCTGCATGATCTGAAGTTTCCAAACACTCTTCAAAGGTAGCCCCATGTAGAGAGAGTTTCAGTAGTCGAGCCTCGAGGTGATGAAGGCATGAGTTACTGTGAGCAGTGAGTCCTGGTCCAGATAGGGCCGCAACTGGTGCACCAGGTGAACCTGGGCAAACGCCCCCTTCGCCACAGCTGAAAGATGTTTCTCTAATGTGAGCTGTGGATCGAGGAGGACACCCAAGTTGCGGACCCTCTCCGAGGGGGTCAATAATTCCCCACCCCTGGATGATGGACGGAGAGATGGAATTGTCCTTGGGAGGCAAAACCAACAGCCACTCTGTCTTATCAGGGTTGAGTTTGAGTCTGTTGACACCCATCCAGGCCCCAACAGCCTCCAGACACCAGCACATCACTTCCACTGCTTCGTTGACTGGACATGGGGTGGAGATGTAAAGCTGGGTATCATCGGCATACTGTAATAGCTGCTAATTCAATTGATAAAAGTAATGCACAAGTACACATTTTATTACAACCAGCATATCAAGTAAAACAAAATTTGAATTTATGATCATAAATGGCAGATAAATAAAAAAGTAAAACACTATGTGACATTGCCCTAATAGATCATTAACTGTCAGCATTAATATTACTGACAAAGCCATGAAAACAGGGAAATGGATTCCCAGACATATAGCTTCAAAAATAATTTTCTTTATGAAAATTACTATTTTCAGAACATTGTTTAACATATGTTATTTTTCCTGTGAACGAAGCAGAATAGATGCAGGCATGAGGCAAAGATGTCACACTGACTTTAGTGGATTTATTTTAAGTGTATACCATAGTTCAGCTCTCAGTGGCAATAAAAAAATCCCATTAAAAATAAACATCCATTCCACGAAATACAATTACTTACGACATAGAAACTGAGCCCCCCGCATAGTTTTATTGAGTAAACTGGCTGCCGAGAATCATGAGCGAACCCCATTTGTTGTTTTCCAAATTCCCTCCTCCCCAGTCTGGAAGACACCAGAGTCCATAATTTCTGGTACAATAATAAACATAGAACACAGAATAATTAATAAAGTTGGAAGAAATCTTAGAGGTTGTCTAGTCCAACCCACTACTCAAACAACCATTCCAGACAAATGACCATCCAATCTCTGCTCCAGTGATAAAGCAGCCACAACTTCTGGAGGAAAGCATTTCAATTGATTCACATATTAATTAATGAATTAACTAATCGATGAGCTGTTGGGGACTTAGGAGTTGGAGTTCTATAAACTTTTCATTTTCATCTAGGTATGTATGTTATTCAATTAAAATGCAAAAGCAATGCGGCTTGCATATATACAGTATATAAATGGGCGATTAAAGAAAAACACAAAAATTGTTATTTTATTGTTCTCTCAACTCATTTAATTTAATTTAATTTATTTAACTTTTAAGCCGTCCAACTCTTTGCAGACTCTGGGCGGCATACAGTCATAATAAAATAATACAATATAAAATGTGAAACAATAAACAATATAACAGGCAATAACTAGCCATATGCTTCTTCTGACCTATAACATATGCTTTTTTAGAACCAGTCATACACAGGTAGCACAAGAGCATAAATAAATTTAAAAGTATTATTGCTAACATGTTGTAAGATGCCCTGAGTCTAAGGAGAAGGACGGCATAAAAATCAAATAAGTTTATTTGTTTATTTGTTTATTTGTTTGTTTATTTATTTATTTATTTGTTTGTTTGTTTGTTAGATTTGTATGCCGCCCCTCTCCAAGGACTCGGAGCGGCTTCCAACAACACTACAATTTACAAATCCAATATTAAAAACTACAAGATATTAATAAACCCTTATTAAAAATCACACAATTCAGCAAACCATACATAACATGGAACAGCTGGGGGAATCAATCAATCAAGCAATCAAGCAATCAAGCAATCAAGCAAGCAAGCAAGCAAGCAAGCAAGCAAGCAAGCAAGCAAGCAAGCAAGCAAGCAAGCAAGCAAGCAAGCAAGCAAGCAAGCAAGCAAGCAAGCAAGCAAGCAAGTAAGTAATGCAACTGATGCACAAGGTAACAGGTCCACTTTGTGTGTTTCAACACAAATGCATCTTTGTTTTTCGTGATATTGATCTTGTGCTGTCCCCATAATATAAAAAATTACACATTGCCCCACTACAATCACACAGTGGTGACTGGTGAAGCTGCCATCACTTCATCATGCTCACCTGATTGGTCCAGAATGTGATCAAACCTATAAGCAAATGAGCTACATGGTCCTTTAATTTTCCTATTGGATAAGAGTAGCACCTAGTTAAGGTGACAAGGGAGGAGGAAACTACAATCATCACCATCTTCTTTTAATGACCCGATAATCCCTTGTAGGGTGGAGTCTGGGCAACTGAATGGAGTTAAGTGTTTATTGGCCAGATGTCACCAATGCAGAGTTAGTGTCAAGGCTCCAGATAATATCCGGACTAAATCAGATTCCGAGTCAAATTATTCCAATTTATCTCCAGAGTCATTCTGGCACTTATACAGGGAAACTTGAATCTGAGTTTCCCGCTCAGTTGAAAGTTCACATCCATTATCCTCCCCCCAATCCACAAACTTGTCACGTTGCCCAGTCATATTGTGCCAGCATGGCCAGTCCTTTCCTCACTTCCGGCCACAGTGGTTGCATCTATTCCCTCCTGGTATTCACCCCTCCCAAGTTCCTACAAATATCAGGTCTTCTATAAATTGTTTTATTTATTTATTTATTTATTTTGTCTAATACACAATGAGGGTTTTAGTGGGGTATATATCTATATACACATAGTAAAATACATGATGAACGTTATAGAGGAGATACTCATAGTAAAATATATCTAAGAAATAATAGAAAAGAAGGTATAGTAATAGAACATATCAATGAAAGAATAGAAGAAGAGATATAGGAATAGAAGAAAGGTATAGGAGATGTAGGAGAGCAATAGGACAGGGGACGGAAGGCACTCTAGTGCACCTGTACTTGCCCTTTACTGACCTCTTAGGATATCTGGATAGGTCAACCATAGATAATCTAAGGGTAAATTGTTGGGGGTTTGGGGATGACACTATGGAATCCGGTAATGAGTTCCAAGCTTCGACAACTCGGTTACTGAAGTCATATCTTTTACAGTCAAGTTTGGAGTGGTTAATATGAAGTTTAAATCTGTTGTGTGCTCTTGTGTTGTTGTGGTTGAAGCTGAAGTAGTCGCCGACAGGCAGGACGTTGCAGCATATGATCTTGTGGGCAATACTTAGATCTTGTTTAAGGCGTGTGTGGCAAGCTGTTAATTTATCACCAACTTCTGCAGCAGCTTGACAGTTATAGTCAGTAGATATATTCTCAATGTGCCCAGAGAGAGGAATATCTGCCTCTACCTAGGATTGAACCAGTGATGGGCTACCAAATTTTTTACTGCCACACTGTGGGTGTGGCTTATGCATTTTGTTTCAACATCTTTAAGTGCAAATGGGGTGCTCTGGGGTGAAGCTCCAAATTTTGCTACCGAAACTGCGTTCCTGACCCTTCCCGTAGGAGACCATCACTGAATTGAACCCACAGCCTCCTGATTGTGCACAAGAGCTCCATCTCTAGGCCACTGCACCACTCCAGGAGGAAGCCACAATCACTTTTATAAAACATTGCTTTTTTGCTGTGAAACTACACGTGAGATTCTTAATAAAACTTACGAGGGAGCTACAGCTAGCTCTGTTTGCAGCTGATTGTCTCCCCCAATGCAGGCAGAGATAAAACTGCCTAAGGGCGATTTCCCTCTCACCAAAGTGGAAGTGAACCATGGCGAGAGTCAAATTCAAGGTCAAGACTGGAGGTTGCTGGTCAAAGGGTGACTCAGCCCCATCCCTTTCCAGAGCCACTTAATCTTGCTAGCTTTGGATAAATAGAGTTCTTCCGTTTCTCCCTTTTAACCACCCTCTTCCCTTCACAATCAACCGACAAGCGCAAGCAATTTACGGCTGTGATCACTTCAGAGATATGTTCCCAAAGCTTCAGAGGAAGTACAGTGGTGTCTGAACTGGGAGGCAGGAGAGGGAGATAAAATTTGGTACTGAAATCCTCTGGTGCCTTGCCTGGGTAGGAAAAGAGCTGTAGCAAACTGGCAGGCGACTTTTAAAAATGAATTTATTTCTGAAGCGTATTGGTTATCACCTAGAGATGGCCGATTGATAGAGAGATTGAAAAAAATGGAAAGGAAATTGCTGTAAGCCAAAATGCCCTTTTCACACGTATTACAATAATAAATGTGAGGCATTTTTAAATTTGCTATGGATAATAAAAGGGGAGAGGTTGATAGTAGTTATTAGAAACATAGAAACATAGAAGACTGACGGCAGAAAAAGACCTCATGGTCCATCTAGTCTGCCCTTATACTATTTCCTGTATTTTATCTTACAATGGATATATGTTTATCCCAGGCATGTTTAAATTCAGTTACTGTGGATTTACCAACCACATCTGCTGGAAGTTTGTTCCAAGGATCTACTACTCTTTCAGTAAAATAATATTTTCTCATGTTGCCTTTGATCATTCCCCCAACTAACTTCAGATTGTGTCCCCTTGTTCTTGTGTTCACTTTCCTATTAAAAACACTTCCCTCCTGAACCTTATTTAACATATTTAAATGTTTCGATCATGTCCCCCCTTTTCCTTCTGTCCTCCAGACTATACAGATTGAGTTCATTAAGTCTTTCCTGATACGTTTTATGCTTAAGACCTTCCACCATTCTTGTAGCCCGTCTTTGGACCCGTTCAATTTTGTCAATATCTTTTTGTAGGTGAGGTCTCCAGAACTGAACACAGTACTCCAAACGTGGTCTCACCAGCGCTCTATACAACGGGATCACAATCTTCCTCTTCCTGCTTGTTATACCTCTAGCTATGCAGCCAAGCATTCTACTCGCTTTCCCTACCACCTGGCTGCACTGTTCATCCATTTTGAGACTGTCAGAAATCACTACCCCTAAATCCTTCTCTTCTGAAGTTTTTGCTAACACAGAACTGCCAATGCAATACTCAGATTGAGGATTCCTTTTCCCCTTATTCATTGTCCTCTGTTAACCAACGGAGTATTTAGTCCTAGTACTTTCAGAAAAGCAAGGGCCCATTTCTATTTTTACCTCTCCTTTACTCAGGTTGATGAAAAACCTCCTGCCGATTTCAGTAAACACAGGTTTAGACCCTCAACACAAGTGGAAATATCTCCCTTGTCCCCAATTCTCTGCAAAAGGACAAATCATAAAACACCTGCCATAAAAATAATCTGCTGTGTCAGTTACATAAGTATATATAATCAAGGTTGAGAGTTTGGGAAAATAAAACCTTCAAGCTGTTTCATTAAATGAAATGGGAGGAGGGGGAAAAGAAAGAAGGAGCAATGTAACTTGTAGGGAAAACAATGATACGATCCTAAAAATAAGAAAACTAACGATTGCCTTTTTCACTGCCTGAAATGAAACACAGCTACAAATTATGCTTGTTATTTTTAAACAATTTAACAGTGATTTAACCACTTCCTAGGAATAGGAAAAGGTGGCTCTTATAGGACACGTGGACTTCAACTCCCAGAATTCTTGACGTAGCATGATTAGTTCAGGAATTCTGGGAGTTGAAGTCCACATGTCAAAGAAGAGCCATCTTTGCCTACTCCTGCACTATGGAAAGGTACATATGTCTGTTATTGCTATTACAGCTTAGCATCTCATCCCTTCCAAAGGCTATTGTTGAAGATTTTTTAAGGTAGGTTTCATCATTTAAAAAGCATCAATTGTGTCCCATAATTATAATTCCACTGTCTTGGACCTGTTAAAGATGCTTGCCTTTAAATGATGCTGATGATAGCAATGTTCCAATATCTAAGGGGTTGCCACAAAGAAGAGAGGGTCAACCTATTTTCCAAAGCACCTGAAGGTAAGACACAAAGCAATGGATGGAAACTAATCAAGGAGAGAAACAACCTGGAACTAAGGAGAAATTACCTGACAGAACAATTAATCACCGGAACAACTTGCTTCCAGAAGTTGTGAATACTCCAACCCTGAAAGTTTTTAAGAAGAGATTGGAAAACCATTTGTTTGAAACGGTATAGGGTTTCTTGCCTGAGTAAGGGGTTGGACTAGAAGACCTTCAAGGTCCCTTCTAAATCTTTAATTTTTTCTGTTTAATTTATTTATGTTGTTAATTAATTAATTAATTTAATTTATTATTAATTTGTTTAGTTTATTCTGTTAAATCATAATAAGAGAAAGTATGTACCTATTTCTGATGATGCATGCGCAGTGCCAGAAATTCCACTTCTGCACATGCTCAGAAGGGGAAAAAACCCCTGGAAAAACATTTCCCCCACAAAAAAAAATCCAAAACAAAAAAAAATTCAACAAAAATTCCAAAAAAATATGGCGGTGTCCACTGGCCGACACCAACTGAACTGGTTCTGTGATGTCATTGTGACGTCACCAGCACATTGCTACTGGTTTGGGCAAACCAGACCGAACTGGGAGGAATCCACCTCTGACCATAACACTGCAACAATAGCTCATTAGATCTCCATCTTTTTAGCTACTCGTCTTTCTGTTGCTGGCTATCTCTTCTTCCATCTCCTCAACAACAGGTTTCAACAGGGATATTCTTCCATGATGTTTGAATGCATCTCTTATGAAGGACTTGAAATTAGACGGACAGTAGCACCAGGTCTTAAAGCTGCACAATACCTACCACACAGTTTCTATTCTGGAATAGGCTGTAGCCTAAAAATAGAGAATTAATATGCTCTGAGAAAGCAGCAATTAGGAGGAAGGGCAACTGAGCCTTGGAGATATAAGAGTGAATTGCATAATTAGTTACAAGTATTTTAGCACAGTGTTTCCCAACCTTGGCAACTTGAAGATATTTGGACTTCAACTCCCATAAATTCCCCAGCCAGCGAATGCTGACTGGGGAATTATGGGAGTTGAAGTCCAGATATCTTCAAGTTGCCAAGATTGGGAACATTGTTTTAACACTTCCTAACATTATTCTGGCATCACATGAAAGAACTAAAGAAAATCTTAGCCATAATAAAATTACAACAACTTGTACCAAAATATATATTTAAAAAATTAAGATATTCAATTGGTTGGCTCTTAAAATTGTGGCTGTATATGCCACAAATGCCCTAAATTCCCTTGTTTTATCATGATAATATGCAGGATGTTGCCTCCTGCAGTGCATTCAAACTCAAAGGGAGTTTGTGGGCTAAGATAACTAAACATCCTTTCATTACATAAAACAGTAATTTATTGTATATATTCAGCTACATATATTAATACATTAGCATGCATTAAAATTTGTAACTGAATATACAATAAACTACTGTTTCAAATTATTTTCTCCTTGCATGGAAACAGTTTAATATTCTTTTAATTCTTACACTGCTTTTTTCTTACAGTTTTATTGCTAGCATAGGAGCGATTATTATTAAAAGAGACACCGATAATTAACACTTTATGACGGCTCGATTTAAGAAAATAATATTCATTGTAGCTAAGCAGCTGTGAAAACAAATAAAATGACAATACTAATTAATTTATTACATTAAATCAATTAATGAGAAATCAAATAGCTGAAAGAAAATGATATGTTAGTTGTTAATAACCCACTTCTCCACAAATGAGAAGACAATTTCAGTGCTCAAAACTGTATTTGTTCTAACCGCACTAGAAACATTTTTTTAAAAAAGCTATGCTTTATTGATGAACATTTTCCACGTGCATTACAATAAAGAACACTTAACATTAACCTTTTGACCTTTAATCAGCGCCCAGAAATCTTTATGGATGGTAAATATATTATGTGAGGCTGAGCTAAATATGCTTGTTATTTTTGCCAACATGACAATATATTACCCTGCTAGGTTCATGTGAGGTTAGAGTTTATTTTGCATATTAAATGCTCTGTGAAATAAATTTCAAACCTGACCAATTCATGACTGTATTATGACAGCACAAATCCTTGAAAAAGTGCTTCTCTTTGATGATGCTTGGTTTTGCATGGTTTTTGGGACTTCTCCAGTCTTACCAATAGCTAGAAGAGGCTTATCTGCATGCTTGGAAATGCTCCTGAAGCAAAATAATGTGAATCACACCATCATTGTTCCTTGATGAGATAGAAACATAGAAACATAGAGGTCTGACGGCAGAAAAAGATCTCATGGTCCATCTAGTCTGCCCTTATACTATTTTCTGTATTTTATCTTAGGATGGATATACGTTTATCCCAGGCATGTTTAAATTCAGTTACTGTGGATTTATCTACCATGTCTGCTGGAACTTTGTTCCAAGGATCTACTACTCTTTCAGTAAAATAATATTTTCTCATTTTGCTTTTGATCTTTCCCCCAACTAACTTCAGATTGTGTCCCCTTGTTCTTGCGTTCACTTTCCCATTAAAAACACTTCCCTCCTGGATCTTATTTAGCCCTTTAACATATTTAAATGTTTCGATCATGTCCCCCCTTTTCCTTCTGTCCTCCAGACTATACAGATTGAGGTCATTAAGTCTTTCCTGATACGTTTTATGCTTAAGACCTTCCACCATTTTTGTAGCCCGTCTTTGGGCCCGTTCAATTTTGTCAATATCTTTTTGTAGGTGGGGTCTCCAGAACTGAACACAGTATTCTAAATGTGGTCTCACCAGCACTCTATATAGCGGGATCATAATCTCCCTATTCCTGCTTGTTATACCTCTAGCTATGCAGCCAAGCATCCTACTTGTTTTCCCTACCGCCTGATTGCACTGTTCACCCATTTTGAGACTGTCAGAAATCACTACCCCTAAATCCTTTTCTTCTGAAGTTTTTGCTAACACAGAACTGCCAATACAATACTCAGATTGAGGATTCCTTTTCCCCAAGTGCATTGTTTTACATTTGGAAACATTAAACTGCAGTTTCCATTGCTTTGACCATTTATCTAGTAAAGCTAAATCATTTACCATATTACAGATGCCTCCAGGAATATCAACCCTATTGCACACTTTAGAGTCATCAGCAAATAGGCATCTCTTTGAACTATCCTGCTCAGGCTGGGCTGGTAAGAAAATTGGGCAGTGGAATATACAAGATTAGAAAGGGGTAAATGCAGTTCTTTAATAGAGAAAGGACCACATTTAAAAGTGTTGGATTAAACCAGGGACCCAGCTAGTCCTAATCCAGGAAATATTTTCCTGCCTGCTTTTCAAACATATCTACCTTCCTGAGAAATACCTAAAATGAATACAAATACAGTATTCAGAATTAAAGGAAATAAATATACAATTCCACACCCTAGACATAAATACACAACATCAGGTCACTCGACAGTGATAGTCAATGACATGGTTGACGACTTATGTCTTTACTATTGAAACTTAACGTCTTATATGCTTTAAGCACATTTGTCTGTCCATTTTTCATTATTTCTATGTATGTTTTGTTTGTTTTGACTGTTTTTATATGCAGAAAATTAATAAAGATTTTTTTTAAAAAATAATCTATTCCTAAGCATGTAACATACTGCATTTTGCTAAGGGGACATTCCATTTTAGAAATATAATTATTCTTCCCTTCAACACCATGAAGGACAGAAGGAAAAGGGGGGACATGATCGAAACATTTAAATATATTAAAGGGTTAAATAAGGTCCAGGAGGGAAGTGTTTTTAATAGGAAAGTGAACACAAGAACAAGGGGACACAATCTGAAGTTAGTTGGGGGAAAGATCAAAAGCAACATGAGAAAATATTATTTTACTGAAAGAGTAGTAGATCCTTGGAACAAACTTCCAGCAGATGTGGTAGATAAATCCACAGTAACTGAATTTAAACATGCCTGGGATAAACATATATCCATCCTAAGATAAAATGCAGAAAATAGTATAAGGGCAGACTAGATGGACCATGAGGTCTTTTTCTGCCGTCAGACTTCTATGTTTCTATGTTTCTATTTGTAATGTTTGTAATGTTTGGTCTATGCCTACTGTCCCCATCATACTGTCCCCATTTATTGCTACTCATTTCCTGTGCTTATGTCCATGTTTATACTGATATCTCAGTTATCTCGTACATGTTTGACAAGTTAAATAAATAAATAAAAATAATTCAATGGGCCATGTAACAAGAGCCTGCAAGAGCCTAGATTTTTCCTGCTAGCTATTCTTTGAAAACGGCCCAAAGCTTTAGATGAGCAGGATTGCACAAATAATTCCTGTTATACTCTTCAGGCTTCTGGACAGTGCTTGCAATGCTAAGGTAAACTCTAGTTGAGGGATGACGAGCTTCAATCTATGTCCTTTAAATGCATTGAAGGGAGATTTGTATCTGAGCTTTTTCTAGATAGCTTTTGGTCTATATATGCCACTGTACCATCTGAGTATTGTATTGGCAGTTCTGTGTTAGCAAAAACTTTAGAAGAGAAGGGTTTGAGGTGGTGATTTCT